>NW_026961372.1:5000-144844 GCF_963924245.1 Chroicocephalus ridibundus | reverse complement strand
TCTTAGCAAAGAGGTCACAGGGATAATCAGAGCAATTCTCAGAGACACTGAGAACAAGATGGACAGTTCCCTCCTGGCACTTTCCCTGTAGGAGATACCGCAAGACGTTTCTGTAGATTGGGCACAGCGCTCTGCAGGGTGTTAGCAGAGACTTTCCCGGGACAGTGAAACCCTATGTCAGAGACACTGAGAAGAAGCCCCAATGTTCCCTCCAGGCACTTTCAGTGTGGGTGCCTTCTCCACGTGGTTCCTGGTTTCCCTGCAGCGCTGAAGAGAATGTTAGCAAAGAGGTAACCGGCACAGCGAAAACAGTACTCAAAGACAGGGAGAGCAAGCTCTCTCTTGGCACTTTGGATGTGGGACATACAGCGAGATGTTTGCTGCTTTTGCGTTTGGCTGTTGGGAGATTTACAGCACAAAGATATCTAGTTGATTTGAAGCAGTTCCGAGAAAGTCTAAACATAATCGCCACTTCTCCCTCCTGGCACTTTCCATGTGGGAGATATAGCAGGATGTATATTGGTTTTGAGGACAACTCAATGGACAGTGTAGGGAGAAAAGTTCCTGGCTCCTTGAATGCCGTTCCTGGAGACACTGCGATCAATGTGGGAGATATGTCAAGATGTGTGTTGGTTTTGAGGACGGCTCTCTGGAGAGTCTTAGCAAAGAGGTCACAGGGATAATCAGAGCAATTCTCAGAGACACTGAGAACAAGATGGACAGTTCCCTCCTGGCACTTTCCCTGTAGGAGATACCGCAAGACGTTTCTGTAGATTGGGCACAGCGCTCTGCAGGGTGTTAGCAGAGACTTTCCCGGGACAGTGAAACCCTATGTCAGAGACACTGAGAAGAAGCCCCAATGTTCCCTCCAGGCACTTTCAGTGTGGGTGCCTTCTCCACGTGGTTCCTGGTTTCCCTGCAGCGCTGAAGAGAATGTTAGCAAAGAGGTAACCGGGACAGTGAAAACAGTACTCAAAGACAGGGAGAGCAAGCTCTCTCTTGGCACTTTGGATGTGGGACATACAGCGAGATGTTTGCTGCTTTTGCGTTTGGCTGTTGGGAGATTTACAGCACAAAGATATCTAGTTGATTTGAAGCAGTTCCGAGAAAGTCTAAACATAATCGCCACTTCTCCCTCCTGGCACTTTCCATGTGGGAGATATAGCAGGATGTATATTGGTTTTGAGGACAACTCAATGGACAGTGTAGGGAGAAAAGTTCCTGGCTCCTTGAATGCCGTTCCTGGAGACACTGCGATCAATGTGGGAGATATGTCAAGATGTGTGTTGGTTTTGAGGACGGCTCTCTGGAGAGTCTTAGCAAAGAGGTCACAGGGATAATCAGAGCAATTCTCAGAGACACTGAGAACAAGCTCGACAATTCCCTCCTGGCACTTTCCCTGTAGGAGATACCGCAAGACGTTTCTGTAGATTGGGCACAGCGCTCTGCAGGGTGTTAGCAGAGACTTTCCCGGGACAGTGAAACCCTATGTCAGAGACACTGAGAAGAAGCCCCAATGTTCCCTCCAGGCACTTTCAGTGTGGGTGCCTTCTCCACGTGGTTCCTGGTTTCCCTGCAGCGCTGAAGAGAATGTTAGCAAAGAGGTAACCGGCACAGCGAAAACAGTACTCAAAGACAGGGAGAGCAAGCTCTCTCTTGGCACTTTGGATGTGGGACATACAGCGAGATGTTTGCTGCTTTTGCGTTTGGCTGTTGGGAGATTTACAGCACAAAGATATCTAGTTGATTTGAAGCAGTTCCGAGAAAGTCTAAACATAATCGCCACTTCTCCCTCCTGGCACTTTCCATGTGGGAGATATAGCAGGATGTATATTGGTTTTGAGGACAACTCAATGGACAGTGTAGGGAGAAAAGTTCCTGGCTCCTTGAATGCCGTTCCTGGAGACACTGCGATCAATGTGGGAGATATGTCAAGATGTGTGTTGGTTTTGAGGACGGCTCTCTGGAGAGTCTTAGCAAAGAGGTCACAGGGATAATCAGAGCAATTCTCAGAGACACTGAGAACAAGCTCGACAATTCCCTCCTGGCACTTTCCCTGTAGGAGATACCGCAAGACGTTTCTGTAGATTGGGCACAGCGCTCTGCAGGGTGTTAGCAGAGACTTTCCCGGGACAGTGAAACCCTATGTCAGAGACACTGAGAAGAAGCCCCAATGTTCCCTCCAGGCACTTTCAGTGTGGGTGCCTTCTCCACGTGGTTCCTGGTTTCCCTGCAGCGCTGAAGAGAATGTTAGCAAAGAGGTAACCGGCACAGCGAAAACAGTACTCAAAGAGAGGGAGAGCAAGCTCTCTCTTGGCACTTTGGATGTGGGACATACAGCGAGATGTTTGCTGCTTTTGCGTTTGGCTGTTGGGAGATTTACAGCACAAAGATATCTAGTTGATTTGAAGCAGTTCCGAGAAAGTCTAAACATAATCGCCACTTCTCCCTCCTGGCACTTTCCATGTGGGAGATATAGCAGGATGTATATTGGTTTTGAGGACAACTCAATGGACAGTGTAGGGAGAAAAGTTCCTGGCTCCTTGAATGCCGTTCCTGGAGACACTGCGATCAATGTGGGAGATATGTCAAGATGTGTGTTGGTTTTGAGGACGGCTCTCTGGAGAGTCTTAGCAAAGAGGTCACAGGGATAATCAGAGCAATTCTCAGAGACACTGAGAACAAGATGGACAGTTCCCTCCTGGCACTTTCCCTGTAGGAGATACCGCAAGACGTTTCTGTAGATTGGGCACAGCGCTCTGCAGGGTGTTAGCAGAGACTTTCCCGGGACAGTGAAACCCTATGTCAGAGACACTGAGAAGAAGCCCCAATGTTCCCTCCAGGCACTTTCAGTGTGGGTGCCTTCTCCACGTGGTTCCTGGTTTCCCTGCAGCGCTGAAGAGAATGTTAGCAAAGAGGTAACCGGGACAGTGAAAACAGTACTCAAAGACAGGGAGAGCAAGCTCTCTCTTGGCACTTTGGATGTGGGACATACAGCGAGATGTTTGCTGCTTTTGCGTTTGGCTGTTGGGAGATTTACAGCACAAAGATATCTAGTTGATTTGAAGCAGTTCCGAGAAAGTCTAAACATAATCGCCACTTCTCCCTCCTGGCACTTTCCATGTGGGAGATATAGCAGGATGTATATTGGTTTTGAGGACAACTCAATGGACAGTGTAGGGAGAAAAGTTCCTGGCTCCTTGAATGCCGTTCCTGGAGACACTGCGATCAATGTGGGAGATATGTCAAGATGTGTGTTGGTTTTGAGGACGGCTCTCTGGAGAGTCTTAGCAAAGAGGTCACAGGGATAATCAGAGCAATTCTCAGAGACACTGAGAACAAGCTCGACAATTCCCTCCTGGCACTTTCCCTGTAGGAGATACCGCAAGACGTTTCTGTAGATTGGGCACAGCGCTCTGCAGGGTGTTAGCAGAGACTTTCCCGGGACAGTGAAACCCTATGTCAGAGACACTGAGAAGAAGCCCCAATGTTCCCTCCAGGCACTTTCAGTGTGGGTGCCTTCTCCACGTGGTTCCTGGTTTCCCTGCAGCGCTGAAGAGAATGTTAGCAAAGAGGTAACCGGCACAGCGAAAACAGTACTCAAAGACAGGGAGAGCAAGCTCTCTCTTGGCACTTTGATGTGGGACATACAGCGAGATGTTTGCTGCTTTTGCGTTTGGCTGTTGGGAGATTTACAGCACAAAGATATCTAGTTGATTTGAAGCAGTTCCGAGAAAGTCTAAACATAATCGCCACTTCTCCCTCCTGGCACTTTCCATGTGGGAGATATAGCAGGATGTATATTGGTTTTGAGGACAACTCAATGGACAGTGTAGGGAGAAAAGTTCCTGGCTCCTTGAATGCCGTTCCTGGAGACACTGCGATCAATGTGGGAGATATGTCAAGATGTGTGTTGGTTTTGAGGACGGCTCTCTGGAGAGTCTTAGCAAAGAGGTCACAGGGATAATCAGAGCAATTCTCAGAGACACTGAGAACAAGCTCGACAATTCCCTCCTGGCACTTTCCCTGTAGGAGATACCGCAAGACGTTTCTGTAGATTGGGCACAGCGCTCTGCAGGGTGTTAGCAGAGACTTTCCCGGGACAGTGAAACCCTATGTCAGAGACACTGAGAAGAAGCCCCAATGTTCCCTCCAGGCACTTTCAGTGTGGGTGCCTTCTCCACGTGGTTCCTGGTTTCCCTGCAGCGCTGAAGAGAATGTTAGCAAAGAGGTAACCGGCACAGCGAAAACAGTACTCAAAGACAGGGAGAGCAAGCTCTCTCTTGGCACTTTGGATGTGGGACATACAGCGAGATGTTTGCTGCTTTTGCGTTTGGCTGTTGGGAGATTTACAGCACAAAGATATCTAGTTGATTTGAAGCAGTTCCGAGAAAGTCTAAACATAATCGCCACTTCTCCCTCCTGGCACTTTCCATGTGGGAGATATAGCAGGATGTATATTGGTTTTGAGGACAACTCAATGGACAGTGTAGGGAGAAAAGTTCCTGGCTCCTTGAATGCCGTTCCTGGAGACACTGCGATCAATGTGGGAGATATGTCAAGATGTGTGTTGGTTTTGAGGACGGCTCTCTGGAGAGTCTTAGCAAAGAGGTCACAGGGATAATCAGAGCAATTCTCAGAGACACTGAGAACAAGATGGACAGTTCCCTCCTGGCACTTTCCCTGTAGGAGATACCGCAAGACGTTTCTGTAGATTGGGCACAGCGCTCTGCAGGGTGTTAGCAGAGACTTTCCCGGGACAGTGAAACCCTATGTCAGAGACACTGAGAAGAAGCCCCAATGTTCCCTCCAGGCACTTTCAGTGTGGGTGCCTTCTCCACGTGGTTCCTGGTTTCCCTGCAGCGCTGAAGAGAATGTTAGCAAAGAGGTAACCGGCACAGCGAAAACAGTACTCAAAGACAGGGAGAGCAAGCTCTCTCTTGGCACTTTGGATGTGGGACATACAGCGAGATGTTTGCTGCTTTTGCGTTTGGCTGTTGGGAGATTTACAGCACAAAGATATCTAGTTGATTTGAAGCAGTTCCGAGAAAGTCTAAACATAATCGCCACTTCTCCCTCCTGGCACTTTCCATGTGGGAGATATAGCAGGATGTATATTGGTTTTGAGGACAACTCAATGGACAGTGTAGGGAGAAAAGTTCCTGGCTCCTTGAATGCCGTTCCTGGAGACACTGCGATCAATGTGGGAGATATGTCAAGATGTGTGTTTGTTTTGAGGACGGCTCTCTGGAGAGTCTTAGCAAAGAGGTCACAGGGATAATCAGAGCAATTCTCAGAGACACTGAGAACAAGATGGACAGTTCCCTCCTGGCACTTTCCCTGTAGGAGATACCGCAAGACGTTTCTGTAGATTGGGCACAGCGCTCTGCAGGGTGTTAGCAGAGACTTTCCCGGGACAGTGAAACCCTATGTCAGAGACACTGAGAAGAAGCCCCAATGTTCCCTCCAGGCACTTTCAGTGTGGGTGCCTTCTCCACGTGGTTCCTGGTTTCCCTGCAGCGCTGAAGAGAATGTTAGCAAAGAGGTAACCGGCACAGCGAAAACAGTACTCAAAGACAGGGAGAGCAAGCTCTCTCTTGGCACTTTGGATGTGGGACATACAGCGAGATGTTTGCTGCTTTTGCGTTTGGCTGTTGGGAGATTTACAGCACAAAGATATCTAGTTGATTTGAAGCAGTTCCGAGAAAGTCTAAACATAATCGCCACTTCTCCCTCCTGGCACTTTCCATGTGGGAGATATAGCAGGATGTATATTGGTTTTGAGGACAACTCAATGGACAGTGTAGGGAGAAAAGTTCCTGGCTCCTTGAATGCCGTTCCTGGAGACACTGCGATCAATGTGGGAGATATGTCAAGATGTGTGTTTGTTTTGAGGACGGCTCTCTGGAGAGTCTTAGCAAAGAGGTCACAGGGATAATCAGAGCAATTCTCAGAGACACTGAGAACAAGCTCGACAATTCCCTCCTGGCACTTTCCCTGTAGGAGATACCGCAAGACGTTTCTGTAGATTGGGCACAGCGCTCTGCAGGGTGTTAGCAGAGACTTTCCCGGGACAGTGAAACCCTATGTCAGAGACACTGAGAAGAAGCCCCAATGTTCCCTCCAGGCACTTTCAGTGTGGGTGCCTTCTCCACGTGGTTCCTGGTTTCCCTGCAGCGCTGAAGAGAATGTTAGCAAAGAGGTAACCGGCACAGCGAAAACAGTACTCAAAGAGAGGGAGAGCAAGCTCTCTCTTGGCACTTTGGATGTGGGACATACAGCGAGATGTTTGCTGCTTTTGCGTTTGGCTGTTGGGAGATTTACAGCACAAAGATATCTAGTTGATTTGAAGCAGTTCCGAGAAAGTCTAAACATAATTGCCACTTCTCCCTCCTGGCACTTTCCATGTGGGAGATATAGCAGGATGTATATTGGTTTTGAGGACAACTCAATGGACAGTGTAGGGAGAAAAGTTCCTGGCTCCTTGAATGCCGTTCCTGGAGACACTGCGATCAATGTGGGAGATATGTCAAGATGTGTGTTGGTTTTGAGGACGGCTCTCTGGAGAGTCTTAGCAAAGAGGTCACAGGGATAATCAGAGCAATTCTCAGAGACACTGAGAACAAGCTCGACAATTCCCTCCTGGCACTTTCCCTGTAGGAGATACCGCAAGACGTTTCTGTAGATTGGGCACAGCGCTCTGCAGGGTGTTAGCAGAGACTTTCCCGGGACAGTGAAACCCTATGTCAGAGACACTGAGAAGAAGCCCCAATGTTCCCTCCAGGCACTTTCAGTGTGGGTGCCTTCTCCACGTGGTTCCTGGTTTCCCTGCAGCGCTGAAGAGAATGTTAGCAAAGAGGTAACCGGCACAGCGAAAACAGTACTCAAAGACAGGGAGAGCAAGCTCTCTCTTGGCACTTTGGATGTGGGACATACAGCGAGATGTTTGCTGCTTTTGCGTTTGGCTGTTGGGAGATTTACAGCACAAAGATATCTAGTTGATTTGAAGCAGTTCCGAGAAAGTCTAAACATAATCGCCACTTCTCCCTCCTGGCACTTTCCATGTGGGAGATATAGCAGGATGTATATTGGTTTTGAGGGACAACTCAATGGACAGTGTAGGGAGAAAAGTTCCTGGCTCCTTGAATGCCGTTCCTGGAGACACTGCGATCAATGTGGGAGATATGTCAAGATGTGTGTTGGTTTTGAGGACGGCTCTCTGGAGAGTCTTAGCAAAGAGGTCACAGGGATAATCAGAGCAATTCTCAGAGACACTGAGAACAAGCTCGACAATTCCCTCCTGGCACTTTCCCTGTAGGAGATACCGCAAGACGTTTCTGTAGATTGGGCACAGCGCTCTGCAGGGTGTTAGCAGAGACTTTCCCGGGACAGTGAAACCCTATGTCAGAGACACTGAGAAGAAGCCCCAATGTTCCCTCCAGGCACTTTCAGTGTGGGTGCCTTCTCCACGTGGTTCCTGGTTTCCCTGCAGCGCTGAAGAGAATGTTAGCAAAGAGGTAACCGGGACAGTGAAAACAGTACTCAAAGACAGGGAGAGCAAGCTCTCTCTTGGCACTTTGGATGTGGGACATACAGCGAGATGTTTGCTGCTTTTGCGTTTGGCTGTTGGGAGATTTACAGCACAAAGATATCTAGTTGATTTGAAGCAGTTCCGAGAAAGTCTAAACATAATCGCCACTTCTCCCTCCTGGCACTTTCCATGTGGGAGATATAGCAGGATGTATATTGGTTTTGAGGACAACTCAATGGACAGTGTAGGGAGAAAAGTTCCTGGCTCCTTGAATGCCGTTCCTGGAGACACTGCGATCAATGTGGGAGATATGTCAAGATGTGTGTTGGTTTTGAGGACGGCTCTCTGGAGAGTCTTAGCAAAGAGGTCACAGGGATAATCAGAGCAATTCTCAGAGACACTGAGAACAAGCTCGACAATTCCCTCCTGGCACTTTCCCTGTAGGAGATACCGCAAGACGTTTCTGTAGATTGGGCACAGCGCTCTGCAGGGTGTTAGCAGAGACTTTCCCGGGACAGTGAAACCCTATGTCAGAGACACTGAGAAGAAGCCCCAATGTTCCCTCCAGGCACTTTCAGTGTGGGTGCCTTCTCCACGTGGTTCCTGGTTTCCCTGCAGCGCTGAAGAGAATGTTAGCAAAGAGGTAACCGGCACAGCGAAAACAGTACTCAAAGACAGGGAGAGCAAGCTCTCTCTTGGCACTTTGGATGTGGGACATACAGCGAGATGTTTGCTGCTTTTGCGTTTGGCTGTTGGGAGATTTACAGCACAAAGATATCTAGTTGATTTGAAGCAGTTCCGAGAAAGTCTAAACATAATCGCCACTTCTCCCTCCTGGCACTTTCCATGTGGGAGATATAGCAGGATGTATATTGGTTTTGAGGACAACTCAATGGACAGTGTAGGGAGAAAAGTTCCTGGCTCCTTGAATGCCGTTCCTGGAGACACTGCGATCAATGTGGGAGATATGTCAAGATGTGTGTTTGTTTTGAGGACGGCTCTCTGGAGAGTCTTAGCAAAGAGGTCACAGGGATAATCAGAGCAATTCTCAGAGACACTGAGAACAAGATGGACAGTTCCCTCCTGGCACTTTCCCTGTAGGAGATACCGCAAGACGTTTCTGTAGATTGGGCACAGCGCTCTGCAGGGTGTTAGCAGAGACTTTCCCGGGACAGTGAAACCCTATGTCAGAGACACTGAGAAGAAGCCCCAATGTTCCCTCCAGGCACTTTCAGTGTGGGTGCCTTCTCCACGTGGTTCCTGGTTTCCCTGCAGCGCTGAAGAGAATGTTAGCAAAGAGGTAACCGGCACAGCGAAAACAGTACTCAAAGACAGGGAGAGCAAGCTCTCTCTTGGCACTTTGGATGTGGGACATACAGCGAGATGTTTGCTGCTTTTGCGTTTGGCTGTTGGGAGATTTACAGCACAAAGATATCTAGTTGATTTGAAGCAGTTCCGAGAAAGTCTAAACATAATCGCCACTTCTCCCTCCTGGCACTTTCCATGTGGGAGATATAGCAGGATGTATATTGGTTTTGAGGACAACTCAATGGACAGTGTAGGGAGAAAAGTTCCTGGCTCCTTGAATGCCGTTCCTGGAGACACTGCGATCAATGTGGGAGATATGTCAAGATGTGTGTTTGTTTTGAGGACGGCTCTCTGGAGAGTCTTAGCAAAGAGGTCACAGGGATAATCAGAGCAATTCTCAGAGACACTGAGAACAAGATGGACAGTTCCCTCCTGGCACTTTCCCTGTAGGAGATACCGCAAGACGTTTCTGTAGATTGGGCACAGCGCTCTGCAGGGTGTTAGCAGAGACTTTCCCGGGACAGTGAAACCCTATGTCAGAGACACTGAGAAGAAGCCCCAATGTTCCCTCCAGGCACTTTCAGTGTGGGTGCCTTCTCCACGTGGTTCCTGGTTTCCCTGCAGCGCTGAAGAGAATGTTAGCAAAGAGGTAACCGGGACAGTGAAAACAGTACTCAAAGACAGGGAGAGCAAGCTCTCTCTTGGCACTTTGGATGTGGGACATACAGCGAGATGTTTGCTGCTTTTGCGTTTGGCTGTTGGGAGATTTACAGCACAAAGATATCTAGTTGATTTGAAGCAGTTCCGAGAAAGTCTAAACATAATCGCCACTTCTCCCTCCTGGCACTTTCCATGTGGGAGATATAGCAGGATGTATATTGGTTTTGAGGACAACTCAATGGACAGTGTAGGGAGAAAAGTTCCTGGCTCCTTGAATGCCGTTCCTGGAGACACTGCGATCAATGTGGGAGATATGTCAAGATGTGTGTTGGTTTTGAGGACGGCTCTCTGGAGAGTCTTAGCAAAGAGGTCACAGGGATAATCAGAGCAATTCTCAGAGACACTGAGAACAAGCTCGACAATTCCCTCCTGGCACTTTCCCTGTAGGAGATACCGCAAGACGTTTCTGTAGATTGGGCACAGCGCTCTGCAGGGTGTTAGCAGAGACTTTCCCGGGACAGTGAAACCCTATGTCAGAGACACTGAGAAGAAGCCCCAATGTTCCCTCCAGGCACTTTCAGTGTGGGTGCCTTCTCCACGTGGTTCCTGGTTTCCCTGCAGCGCTGAAGAGAATGTTAGCAAAGAGGTAACCGGCACAGCGAAAACAGTACTCAAAGACAGGGAGAGCAAGCTCTCTCTTGGCACTTTGGATGTGGGACATACAGCGAGATGTTTGCTGCTTTTGCGTTTGGCTGTTGGGAGATTTACAGCACAAAGATATCTAGTTGATTTGAAGCAGTTCCGAGAAAGTCTAAACATAATCGCCACTTCTCCCTCCTGGCACTTTCCATGTGGGAGATATAGCAGGATGTATATTGGTTTTGAGGACAACTCAATGGACAGTGTAGGGAGAAAAGTTCCTGGCTCCTTGAATGCCGTTCCTGGAGACACTGCGATCAATGTGGGAGATATGTCAAGATGTGTGTTGGTTTTGAGGACGGCTCTCTGGAGAGTCTTAGCAAAGAGGTCACAGGGATAATCAGAGCAATTCTCAGAGACACTGAGAACAAGATGGACAGTTCCCTCCTGGCACTTTCCCTGTAGGAGATACCGCAAGACGTTTCTGTAGATTGGGCACAGCGCTCTGCAGGGTGTTAGCAGAGACTTTCCCGGGACAGTGAAACCCTATGTCAGAGACACTGAGAAGAAGCCCCAATGTTCCCTCCAGGCACTTTCAGTGTGGGTGCCTTCTCCACGTGGTTCCTGGTTTCCCTGCAGCGCTGAAGAGAATGTTAGCAAAGAGGTAACCGGGACAGTGAAAACAGTACTCAAAGACAGGGAGAGCAAGCTCTCTCTTGGCACTTTGGATGTGGGACATACAGCGAGATGTTTGCTGCTTTTGCGTTTGGCTGTTGGGAGATTTACAGCACAAAGATATCTAGTTGATTTGAAGCAGTTCCGAGAAAGTCTAAACATAATCGCCACTTCTCCCTCCTGGCACTTTCCATGTGGGAGATATAGCAGGATGTATATTGGTTTTGAGGACAACTCAATGGACAGTGTAGGGAGAAAAGTTCCTGGCTCCTTGAATGCCGTTCCTGGAGACACTGCGATCAATGTGGGAGATATGTCAAGATGTGTGTTGGTTTTGAGGACGGCTCTCTGGAGAGTCTTAGCAAAGAGGTCACAGGGATAATCAGAGCAATTCTCAGAGACACTGAGAACAAGATGGACAGTTCCCTCCTGGCACTTTCCCTGTAGGAGATACCGCAAGACGTTTCTGTAGATTGGGCACAGCGCTCTGCAGGGTGTTAGCAGAGACTTTCCCGGGACAGTGAAACCCTATGTCAGAGACACTGAGAAGAAGCCCCAATGTTCCCTCCAGGCACTTTCAGTGTGGGTGCCTTCTCCACGTGGTTCCTGGTTTCCCTGCAGCGCTGAAGAGAATGTTAGCAAAGAGGTAACCGGCACAGCGAAAACAGTACTCAAAGAGAGGGAGAGCAAGCTCTCTCTTGGCACTTTGGATGTGGGACATACAGCGAGATGTTTGCTGCTTTTGCGTTTGGCTGTTGGGAGATTTACAGCACAAAGATATCTAGTTGATTTGAAGCAGTTCCGAGAAAGTCTAAACATAATCGCCACTTCTCCCTCCTGGCACTTTCCATGTGGGAGATATAGCAGGATGTATATTGGTTTTGAGGACAACTCAATGGACAGTGTAGGGAGAAAAGTTCCTGGCTCCTTGAATGCCGTTCCTGGAGACACTGCGATCAATGAGGGAGATATGTCAAGATGTGTGTTGGTTTTGAGGACGGCTCTCTGGAGAGTCTTAGCAAAGAGGTCACAGGGATAATCAGAGCAATTCTCAGAGACACTGAGAACAAGCTCGACAATTCCCTCCTGGCACTTTCCCTGTAGGAGATACCGCAAGACGTTTCTGTAGATTGGGCACAGCGCTCTGCAGGGTGTTAGCAGAGACTTTCCCGGGACAGTGAAACCCTATGTCAGAGACACTGAGAAGAAGCCCCAATGTTCCCTCCAGGCACTTTCAGTGTGGGTGCCTTCTCCACGTGGTTCCTGGTTTCCCTGCAGCGCTGAAGAGAATGTTAGCAAAGAGGTAACCGGCACAGCGAAAACAGTACTCAAAGACAGGGAGAGCAAGCTCTCTCTTGGCACTTTGGATGTGGGACATACAGCGAGATGTTTGCTGCTTTTGCGTTTGGCTGTTGGGAGATTTACAGCACAAAGATATCTAGTTGATTTGAAGCAGTTCCGAGAAAGTCTAAACATAATCGCCACTTCTCCCTCCTGGCACTTTCCATGTGGGAGATATAGCAGGATGTATATTGGTTTTGAGGACAACTCAATGGACAGTGTAGGGAGAAAAGTTCCTGGCTCCTTGAATGCCGTTCCTGGAGACACTGCGATCAATGTGGGAGATATGTCAAGATGTGTGTTTGTTTTGAGGACGGCTCTCTGGAGAGTCTTAGCAAAGAGGTCACAGGGATAATCAGAGCAATTCTCAGAGACACTGAGAACAAGCTCGACAATTCCCTCCTGGCACTTTCCCTGTAGGAGATACCGCAAGACGTTTCTGTAGATTGGGCACAGCGCTCTGCAGGGTGTTAGCAGAGACTTTCCCGGGACAGTGAAACCCTATGTCAGAGACACTGAGAAGAAGCCCCAATGTTCCCTCCAGGCACTTTCAGTGTGGGTGCCTTCTCCACGTGGTTCCTGGTTTCCCTGCAGCGCTGAAGAGAATGTTAGCAAAGAGGTAACCGGCACAGCGAAAACAGTACTCAAAGACAGGGAGAGCAAGCTCTCTCTTGGCACTTTGGATGTGGGACATACAGCGAGATGTTTGCTGCTTTTGCGTTTGGCTGTTGGGAGATTTACAGCACAAAGATATCTAGTTGATTTGAAGCAGTTCCGAGAAAGTCTAAACATAATCGCCACTTCTCCCTCCTGGCACTTTCCATGTGGGAGATATAGCAGGATGTATATTGGTTTTGAGGACAACTCAATGGACAGTGTAGGGAGAAAAGTTCCTGGCTCCTTGAATGCCGTTCCTGGAGACACTGCGATCAATGTGGGAGATATGTCAAGATGTGTGTTGGTTTTGAGGACGGCTCTCTGGAGAGTCTTAGCAAAGAGGTCACAGGGATAATCAGAGCAATTCTCAGAGACACTGAGAACAAGATGGACAGTTCCCTCCTGGCACTTTCCCTGTAGGAGATACCGCAAGACGTTTCTGTAGATTGGGCACAGCGCTCTGCAGGGTGTTAGCAGAGACTTTCCCGGGACAGTGAAACCCTATGTCAGAGACACTGAGAAGAAGCCCCAATGTTCCCTCCAGGCACTTTCAGTGTGGGTGCCTTCTCCACGTGGTTCCTGGTTTCCCTGCAGCGCTGAAGAGAATGTTAGCAAAGAGGTAACCGGCACAGCGAAAACAGTACTCAAAGACAGGGAGAGCAAGCTCTCTCTTGGCACTTTGGATGTGGGACATACAGCGAGATGTTTGCTGCTTTTGCGTTTGGCTGTTGGGAGATTTACAGCACAAAGATATCTAGTTGATTTGAAGCAGTTCCGAGAAAGTCTAAACATAATCGCCACTTCTCCCTCCTGGCACTTTCCATGTGGGAGATATAGCAGGATGTATATTGGTTTTGAGGACAACTCAATGGACAGTGTAGGGAGAAAAGTTCCTGGCTCCTTGAATGCCGTTCCTGGAGACACTGCGATCAATGTGGGAGATATGTCAAGATGTGTGTTTGTTTTGAGGACGGCTCTCTGGAGAGTCTTAGCAAAGAGGTCACAGGGATAATCAGAGCAATTCTCAGAGACACTGAGAACAAGATGGACAGTTCCCTCCTGGCACTTTCCCTGTAGGAGATACCGCAAGACGTTTCTGTAGATTGGGCACAGCGCTCTGCAGGGTGTTAGCAGAGACTTTCCCGGGACAGTGAAACCCTATGTCAGAGACACTGAGAAGAAGCCCCAATGTTCCCTCCAGGCACTTTCAGTGTGGGTGCCTTCTCCACGTGGTTCCTGGTTTCCCTGCAGCGCTGAAGAGAATGTTAGCAAAGAGGTAACCGGCACAGCGAAAACAGTACTCAAAGACAGGGAGAGCAAGCTCTCTCTTGGCGCTTTGGATGTGGGACATACAGCGAGATGTTTGCTGCTTTTGCGTTTGGCTGTTGGGAGATTTACAGCACAAAGATATCTAGTTGATTTGAAGCAGTTCCGAGAAAGTCTAAACATAATCGCCACTTCTCCCTCCTGGCACTTTCCATGTGGGAGATATAGCAGGATGTATATTGGTTTTGAGGACAACTCAATGGACAGTGTAGGGAGAAAAGTTCCTGGCTCCTTGAATGCCGTTCCTGGAGACACTGCGATCAATGAGGGAGATATGTCAAGATGTGTGTTGGTTTTGAGGACGGCTCTCTGGAGAGTCTTAGCAAAGAGGTCACAGGGATAATCAGAGCAATTCTCAGAGACACTGAGAACAAGCTCGACAATTCCCTCCTGGCACTTTCCCTGTAGGAGATACCGCAAGACGTTTCTGTAGATTGGGCACAGCGCTCTGCAGGGTGTTAGCAGAGACTTTCCCG
This sequence comes from Chroicocephalus ridibundus, assembly GCF_963924245.1. NCBI lineage: Eukaryota > Metazoa > Chordata > Aves > Charadriiformes > Laridae > Chroicocephalus > Chroicocephalus ridibundus. Next base: position 130,231 of record NW_026961372.1, on the reverse strand, counting down.
GGACAGTGAAACCCTATGTCAGAGACACTGAGAAGAAGCCCCAATGTTCCCTCCAGGCACTTTCAGTGTGGGTGCCTTCTCCACGTGGTTCCTGGTTTCCCTGCAGCGCTGAAGAGAATGTTAGCAAAGAGGTAACCGGCACAGCGAAAACAGTACTCAAAGACAGGGAGAGCAAGCTCTCTCTTGGCACTTTGGATGTGGGACATACAGCGAGATGTTTGCTGCTTTTGCGTTTGGCTGTTGGGAGATTTACAGCACAAAGATATCTAGTTGATTTGAAGCAGTTCCGAGAAAGTCTAAACATAATCGCCACTTCTCCCTCCTGGCACTTTCCATGTGGGAGATATAGCAGGATGTATATTGGTTTTGAGGACAACTCAATGGACAGTGTAGGGAGAAAAGTTCCTGGCTCCTTGAATGCCGTTCCTGGAGACACTGCGATCAATGTGGGAGATATGTCAAGATGTGTGTTTGTTTTGAGGACGGCTCTCTGGAGAGTCTTAGCAAAGAGGTCACAGGGATAATCAGAGCAATTCTCAGAGACACTGAGAACAAGATGGACAGTTCCCTCCTGGCACTTTCCCTGTAGGAGATACCGCAAGACGTTTCTGTAGATTGGGCACAGCGCTCTGCAGGGTGTTAGCAGAGACTTTCCCGGGACAGTGAAACCCTATGTCAGAGACACTGAGAAGAAGCCCCAATGTTCCCTCCAGGCACTTTCAGTGTGGGTGCCTTCTCCACGTGGTTCCTGGTTTCCCTGCAGCGCTGAAGAGAATGTTAGCAAAGAGGTAACCGGCACAGCGAAAACAGTACTCAAAGACAGGGAGAGCAAGCTCTCTCTTGGCACTTTGGATGTGGGACATACAGCGAGATGTTTGCTGCTTTTGCGTTTGGCTGTTGGGAGATTTACAGCACAAAGATATCTAGTTGATTTGAAGCAGTTCCGAGAAAGTCTAAACATAATCGCCACTTCTCCCTCCTGGCACTTTCCATGTGGGAGATATAGCAGGATGTATATTGGTTTTGAGGACAACTCAATGGACAGTGTAGGGAGAAAAGTTCCTGGCTCCTTGAATGCCGTTCCTGGAGACACTGCGATCAATGTGGGAGATATGTCAAGATGTGTGTTTGTTTTGAGGACGGCTCTCTGGAGAGGCTTAGCAAAGAGGTCACAGGGATAATCAGAGCAATTCTCAGAGACACTGAGAACAAGCTCGACAATTCCCTCCTGGCACTTTCCCTGTAGGAGATACCGCAAGACGTTTCTGTAGATTGGGCACAGCGCTCTGCAGGGTGTTAGCAGAGACTTTCCCGGGACAGTGAAACCCTATGTCAGAGACACTGAGAAGAAGCCCCAATGTTCCCTCCAGGCACTTTCAGTGTGGGTGCCTTCTCCACGTGGTTCCTGGTTTCCCTGCAGCGCTGAAGAGAATGTTAGCAAAGAGGTAACCGGCACAGCGAAAACAGTACTCAAAGACAGGGAGAGCAAGCTCTCTCTTGGCACTTTGGATGTGGGACATACAGCGAGATGTTTGCTGCTTTTGCGTTTGGCTGTTGGGAGATTTACAGCACAAAGATATCTAGTTGATTTGAAGCAGTTCCGAGAAAGTCTAAACATAATCGCCACTTCTCCCTCCTGGCACTTTCCATGTGGGAGATATAGCAGGATGTATATTGGTTTTGAGGACAACTCAATGGACAGTGTAGGGAGAAAAGTTCCTGGCTCCTTGAATGCCGTTCCTGGAGACACTGCGATCAATGTGGGAGATATGTCAAGATGTGTGTTGGTTTTGAGGACGGCTCTCTGGAGAGTCTTAGCAAAGAGGTCACAGGGATAATCAGAGCAATTCTCAGAGACACTGAGAACAAGCTCGACAATTCCCTCCTGGCACTTTCCCTGTAGGAGATACCGCAAGACGTTTCTGTAGATTGGGCACAGCGCTCTGCAGGGTGTTAGCAGAGACTTTCCCGGGACAGTGAAACCCTATGTCAGAGACACTGAGAAGAAGCCCCAATGTTCCCTCCAGGCACTTTCAGTGTGGGTGCCTTCTCCACGTGGTTCCTGGTTTCCCTGCAGCGCTGAAGAGAATGTTAGCAAAGAGGTAACCGGCACAGCGAAAACAGTACTCAAAGACAGGGAGAGCAAGCTCTCTCTTGGCACTTTGGATGTGGGACATACAGCGAGATGTTTGCTGCTTTTGCGTTTGGCTGTTGGGAGATTTACAGCACAAAGATATCTAGTTGATTTGAAGCAGTTCCGAGAAAGTCTAAACATAATCGCCACTTCTCCCTCCTGGCACTTTCCATGTGGGAGATATAGCAGGATGTATATTGGTTTTGAGGACAACTCAATGGACAGTGTAGGGAGAAAAGTTCCTGGCTCCTTGAATGCCGTTCCTGGAGACACTGCGATCAATGTGGGAGATATGTCAAGATGTGTGTTGGTTTTGAGGACGGCTCTCTGGAGAGTCTTAGCAAAGAGGTCACAGGGATAATCAGAGCAATTCTCAGAGACACTGAGAACAAGATGGACAGTTCCCTCCTGGCACTTTCCCTGTAGGAGATACCGCAAGACGTTTCTGTAGATTGGGCACAGCGCTCTGCAGGGTGTTAGCAGAGACTTTCCCGGGACAGTGAAACCCTATGTCAGAGACACTGAGAAGAAGCCCCAATGTTCCCTCCAGGCACTTTCAGTGTGGGTGCCTTCTCCACGTGGTTCCTGGTTTCCCTGCAGCGCTGAAGAGAATGTTAGCAAAGAGGTAACCGGCACAGCGAAAACAGTACTCAAAGAGAGGGAGAGCAAGCTCTCTCTTGGCACTTTGGATGTGGGACATACAGCGAGATGTTTGCTGCTTTTGCGTTTGGCTGTTGGGAGATTTACAGCACAAAGATATCTAGTTGATTTGAAGCAGTTCCGAGAAAGTCTAAACATAATCGCCACTTCTCCCTCCTGGCACTTTCCATGTGGGAGATATAGCAGGATGTATATTGGTTTTGAGGACAACTCAATGGACAGTGTAGGGAGAAAAGTTCCTGGCTCCTTGAATGCCGTTCCTGGAGACACTGCGATCAATGTGGGAGATATGTCAAGATGTGTGTTGGTTTTGAGGACGGCTCTCTGGAGAGTCTTAGCAAAGAGGTCACAGGGATAATCAGAGCAATTCTCAGAGACACTGAGAACAAGATGGACAGTTCCCTCCTGGCACTTTCCCTGTAGGAGATACCGCAAGACGTTTCTGTAGATTGGGCACAGCGCTCTGCAGGGTGTTAGCAGAGACTTTCCCGGGACAGTGAAACCCTATGTCAGAGACACTGAGAAGAAGCCCCAATGTTCCCTCCAGGCACTTTCAGTGTGGGTGCCTTCTCCACGTGGTTCCTGGTTTCCCTGCAGCGCTGAAGAGAATGTTAGCAAAGAGGTAACCGGCACAGCGAAAACAGTACTCAAAGACAGGGAGAGCAAGCTCTCTCTTGGCACTTTGGATGTGGGACATACAGCGAGATGTTTGCTGCTTTTGCGTTTGGCTGTTGGGAGATTTACAGCACAAAGATATCTAGTTGATTTGAAGCAGTTCCGAGAAAGTCTAAACATAATCGCCACTTCTCCCTCCTGGCACTTTCCATGTGGGAGATATAGCAGGATGTATATTGGTTTTGAGGACAACTCAATGGACAGTGTAGGGAGAAAAGTTCCTGGCTCCTTGAATGCCGTTCCTGGAGACACTGCGATCAATGTGGGAGATATGTCAAGATGTGTGTTGGTTTTGAGGACGGCTCTCTGGAGAGTCTTAGCAAAGAGGTCACAGGGATAATCAGAGCAATTCTCAGAGACACTGAGAACAAGATGGACAGTTCCCTCCTGGCACTTTCCCTGTAGGAGATACCGCAAGACGTTTCTGTAGATTGGGCACAGCGCTCTGCAGGGTGTTAGCAGAGACTTTCCCGGGACAGTGAAACCCTATGTCAGAGACACTGAGAAGAAGCCCCAATGTTCCCTCCAGGCACTTTCAGTGTGGGTGCCTTCTCCACGTGGTTCCTGGTTTCCCTGCAGCGCTGAAGAGAATGTTAGCAAAGAGGTAACCGGCACAGCGAAAACAGTACTCAAAGACAGGGAGAGCAAGCTCTCTCTTGGCACTTTGGATGTGGGACATACAGCGAGATGTTTGCTGCTTTTGCGTTTGGCTGTTGGGAGATTTACAGCACAAAGATATCTAGTTGATTTGAAGCAGTTCCGAGAAAGTCTAAACATAATCGCCACTTCTCCCTCCTGGCACTTTCCATGTGGGAGATATAGCAGGATGTATATTGGTTTTGAGGACAACTCAATGGACAGTGTAGGGAGAAAAGTTCCTGGCTCCTTGAATGCCGTTCCTGGAGACACTGCGATCAATGTGGGAGATATGTCAAGATGTGTGTTGGTTTTGAGGACGGCTCTCTGGAGAGTCTTAGCAAAGAGGTCACAGGGATAATCAGAGCAATTCTCAGAGACACTGAGAACAAGATGGACAGTTCCCTCCTGGCACTTTCCCTGTAGGAGATACCGCAAGACGTTTCTGTAGATTGGGCACAGCGCTCTGCAGGGTGTTAGCAGAGACTTTCCCGGGACAGTGAAACCCTATGTCAGAGACACTGAGAAGAAGCCCCAATGTTCCCTCCAGGCACTTTCAGTGTGGGTGCCTTCTCCACGTGGTTCCTGGTTTCCCTGCAGCGCTGAAGAGAATGTTAGCAAAGAGGTAACCGGCACAGCGAAAACAGTACTCAAAGACAGGGAGAGCAAGCTCTCTCTTGGCACTTTGGATGTGGGACATACAGCGAGATGTTTGCTGCTTTTGCGTTTGGCTGTTGGGAGATTTACAGCACAAAGATATCTAGTTGATTTGAAGCAGTTCCGAGAAAGTCTAAACATAATCGCCACTTCTCCCTCCTGGCACTTTCCATGTGGGAGATATAGCAGGATGTATATTGGTTTTGAGGACAACTCAATGGACAGTGTAGGGAGAAAAGTTCCTGGCTCCTTGAATGCCGTTCCTGGAGACACTGCGATCAATGTGGGAGATATGTCAAGATGTGTGTTTGTTTTGAGGACGGCTCTCTGGAGAGTCTTAGCAAAGAGGTCACAGGGATAATCAGAGCAATTCTCAGAGACACTGAGAACAAGATGGACAGTTCCCTCCTGGCACTTTCCCTGTAGGAGATACCGCAAGACGTTTCTGTAGATTGGGCACAGCGCTCTGCAGGGTGTTAGCAGAGACTTTCCCGGGACAGTGAAACCCTATGTCAGAGACACTGAGAAGAAGCCCCAATGTTCCCTCCAGGCACTTTCAGTGTGGGTGCCTTCTCCACGTGGTTCCTGGTTTCCCTGCAGCGCTGAAGAGAATGTTAGCAAAGAGGTAACCGGCACAGCGAAAACAGTACTCAAAGACAGGGAGAGCAAGCTCTCTCTTGGCACTTTGGATGTGGGACATACAGCGAGATGTTTGCTGCTTTTGCGTTTGGCTGTTGGGAGATTTACAGCACAAAGATATCTAGTTGATTTGAAGCAGTTCCGAGAAAGTCTAAACATAATCGCCACTTCTCCCTCCTGGCACTTTCCATGTGGGAGATATAGCAGGATGTATATTGGTTTTGAGGACAACTCAATGGACAGTGTAGGGAGAAAAGTTCCTGGCTCCTTGAATGCCGTTCCTGGAGACACTGCGATCAATGTGGGAGATATGTCAAGATGTGTGTTGGTTTTGAGGACGGCTCTCTGGAGAGTCTTAGCAAAGAGGTCACAGGGATAATCAGAGCAATTCTCAGAGACACTGAGAACAAGATGGACAGTTCCCTCCTGGCACTTTCCCTGTAGGAGATACCGCAAGACGTTTCTGTAGATTGGGCACAGCGCTCTGCAGGGTGTTAGCAGAGACTTTCCCGGGACAGTGAAACCCTATGTCAGAGACACTGAGAAGAAGCCCCAATGTTCCCTCCAGGCACTTTCAGTGTGGGTGCCTTCTCCACGTGGTTCCTGGTTTCCCTGCAGCGCTGAAGAGAATGTTAGCAAAGAGGTAACCGGCACAGCGAAAACAGTACTCAAAGACAGGGAGAGCAAGCTCTCTCTTGGCACTTTGGATGTGGGACATACAGCGAGATGTTTGCTGCTTTTGCGTTTGGCTGTTGGGAGATTTACAGCACAAAGATATCTAGTTGATTTGAAGCAGTTCCGAGAAAGTCTAAACATAATCGCCACTTCTCCCTCCTGGCACTTTCCATGTGGGAGATATAGCAGGATGTATATTGGTTTTGAGGACAACTCAATGGACAGTGTAGGGAGAAAAGTTCCTGGCTCCTTGAATGCCGTTCCTGGAGACACTGCGATCAATGTGGGAGATATGTCAAGATGTGTGTTGGTTTTGAGGACGGCTCTCTGGAGAGTCTTAGCAAAGAGGTCACAGGGATAATCAGAGCAATTCTCAGAGACACTGAGAACAAGATGGACAGTTCCCTCCTGGCACTTTCCCTGTAGGAGATACCGCAAGACGTTTCTGTAGATTGGGCACAGCGCTCTGCAGGGTGTTAGCAGAGACTTTCCCGGGACAGTGAAACCCTATGTCAGAGACACTGAGAAGAAGCCCCAATGTTCCCTCCAGGCACTTTCAGTGTGGGTGCCTTCTCCACGTGGTTCCTGGTTTCCCTGCAGCGCTGAAGAGAATGTTAGCAAAGAGGTAACCGGCACAGCGAAAACAGTACTCAAAGACAGGGAGAGCAAGCTCTCTCTTGGCACTTTGGATGTGGGACATACAGCGAGATGTTTGCTGCTTTTGCGTTTGGCTGTTGGGAGATTTACAGCACAAAGATATCTAGTTGATTTGAAGCAGTTCCGAGAAAGTCTAAACATAATCGCCACTTCTCCCTCCTGGCACTTTCCATGTGGGAGATATAGCAGGATGTATATTGGTTTTGAGGACAACTCAATGGACAGTGTAGGGAGAAAAGTTCCTGGCTCCTTGAATGCCGTTCCTGGAGACACTGCGATCAATGTGGGAGATATGTCAAGATGTGTGTTTGTTTTGAGGACGGCTCTCTGGAGAGTCTTAGCAAAGAGGTCACAGGGATAATCAGAGCAATTCTCAGAGACACTGAGAACAAGATGGACAGTTCCCTCCTGGCACTTTCCCTGTAGGAGATACCGCAAGACGTTTCTGTAGATTGGGCACAGCGCTCTGCAGGGTGTTAGCAGAGACTTTCCCGGGACAGTGAAACCCTATGTCAGAGACACTGAGAAGAAGCCCCAATGTTCCCTCCAGGCACTTTCAGTGTGGGTGCCTTCTCCACGTGGTTCCTGGTTTCCCTGCAGCGCTGAAGAGAATGTTAGCAAAGAGGTAACCGGCACAGCGAAAACAGTACTCAAAGACAGGGAGAGCAAGCTCTCTCTTGGCACTTTGGATGTGGGACATACAGCGAGATGTTTGCTGCTTTTGCGTTTGGCTGTTGGGAGATTTACAGCACAAAGATATCTAGTTGATTTGAAGCAGTTCCGAGAAAGTCTAAACATAATCGCCACTTCTCCCTCCTGGCACTTTCCATGTGGGAGATATAGCAGGATGTATATTGGTTTTGAGGACAACTCAATGGACAGTGTAGGGAGAAAAGTTCCTGGCTCCTTGAATGCCGTTCCTGGAGACACTGCGATCAATGTGGGAGATATGTCAAGATGTGTGTTGGTTTTGAGGACGGCTCTCTGGAGAGTCTTAGCAAAGAGGTCACAGGGATAATCAGAGCAATTCTCAGAGACACTGAGAACAAGCTCGACAATTCCCTCCTGGCACTTTCCCTGTAGGAGATACCGCAAGACGTTTCTGTAGATTGGGCACAGCGCTCTGCAGGGTGTTAGCAGAGACTTTCCCGGGACAGTGAAACCCTATGTCAGAGACACTGAGAAGAAGCCCCAATGTTCCCTCCAGGCACTTTCAGTGTGGGTGCCTTCTCCACGTGGTTCCTGGTTTCCCTGCAGCGCTGAAGAGAATGTTAGCAAAGAGGTAACCGGCACAGCGAAAACAGTACTCAAAGACAGGGAGAGCAAGCTCTCTCTTGGCACTTTGGATGTGGGACATACAGCGAGATGTTTGCTGCTTTTGCGTTTGGCTGTTGGGAGATTTACAGCACAAAGATATCTAGTTGATTTGAAGCAGTTCCGAGAAAGTCTAAACATAATCGCCACTTCTCCCTCCTGGCACTTTCCATGTGGGAGATATAGCAGGATGTATATTGGTTTTGAGGACAACTCAATGGACAGTGTAGGGAGAAAAGTTCCTGGCTCCTTGAATGCCGTTCCTGGAGACACTGCGATCAATGTGGGAGATATGTCAAGATGTGTGTTGGTTTTGAGGACGGCTCTCTGGAGAGTCTTAGCAAAGAGGTCACAGGGATAATCAGAGCAATTCTCAGAGACACTGAGAACAAGATGGACAGTTCCCTCCTGGCACTTTCCCTGTAGGAGATACCGCAAGACGTTTCTGTAGATTGGGCACAGCGCTCTGCAGGGTGTTAGCAGAGACTTTCCCGGGACAGTGAAACCCTATGTCAGAGACACTGAGAAGAAGCCCCAATGTTCCCTCCAGGCACTTTCAGTGTGGGTGCCTTCTCCACGTGGTTCCTGGTTTCCCTGCAGCGCTGAAGAGAATGTTAGCAAAGAGGTAACCGGCACAGCGAAAACAGTACTCAAAGACAGGGAGAGCAAGCTCTCTCTTGGCACTTTGGATGTGGGACATACAGCGAGATGTTTGCTGCTTTTGCGTTTGGCTGTTGGGAGATTTACAGCACAAAGATATCTAGTTGATTTGAAGCAGTTCCGAGAAAGTCTAAACATAATCGCCACTTCTCCCTCCTGGCACTTTCCATGTGGGAGATATAGCAGGATGTATATTGGTTTTGAGGACAACTCAATGGACAGTGTAGGGAGAAAAGTTCCTGGCTCCTTGAATGCCGTTCCTGGAGACACTGCGATCAATGTGGGAGATATGTCAAGATGTGTGTTGGTTTTGAGGACGGCTCTCTGGAGAGTCTTAGCAAAGAGGTCACAGGGATAATCAGAGCAATTCTCAGAGACACTGAGAACAAGATGGACAGTTCCCTCCTGGCACTTTCCCTGTAGGAGATACCGCAAGACGTTTCTGTAGATTGGGCACAGCGCTCTGCAGGGTGTTAGCAGAGACTTTCCCGGGACAGTGAAACCCTATGTCAGAGACACTGAGAAGAAGCCCCAATGTTCCCTCCAGGCACTTTCAGTGTGGGTGCCTTCTCCACGTGGTTCCTGGTTTCCCTGCAGCGCTGAAGAGAATGTTAGCAAAGAGGTAACCGGCACAGCGAAAACAGTACTCAAAGACAGGGAGAGCAAGCTCTCTCTTGGCACTTTGGATGTGGGACATACAGCGAGATGTTTGCTGCTTTTGCGTTTGGCTGTTGGGAGATTTACAGCACAAAGATATCTAGTTGATTTGAAGCAGTTCCGAGAAAGTCTAAACATAATCGCCACTTCTCCCTCCTGGCACTTTCCATGTGGGAGATATAGCAGGATGTATATTGGTTTTGAGGACAACTCAATGGACAGTGTAGGGAGAAAAGTTCCTGGCTCCTTGAATGCCGTTCCTGGAGACACTGCGATCAATGTGGGAGATATGTCAAGATGTGTGTTGGTTTTGAGGACGGCTCTCTGGAGAGTCTTAGCAAAGAGGTCACAGGGATAATCAGAGCAATTCTCAGAGACACTGAGAACAAGCTCGACAATTCCCTCCTGGCACTTTCCCTGTAGGAGATACCGCAAGAGGTTTCTGTAGATTGGGCACAGCGCTCTGCAGGGTGTTAGCAGAGACTTTCCCGGGACAGTGAAACCCTATGTCAGAGACACTGAGAAGAAGCCCCAATGTTCCCTCCAGGCACTTTCAGTGTGGGTGCCTTCTCCACGTGGTTCCTGGTTTCCCTGCAGCGCTGAAGAGAATGTTAGCAAAGAGGTAACCGGCACAGCGAAAACAGTACTCAAAGACAGGGAGAGCAAGCTCTCTCTTGGCACTTTGGATGTGGGACATACAGCGAGATGTTTGCTGCTTTTGCGTTTGGCTGTTGGGAGATTTACAGCACAAAGATATCTAGTTGATTTGAAGCAGTTCCGAGAAAGTCTAAACATAATCGCCACTTCTCCCTCCTGGCACTTTCCATGTGGGAGATATAGCAGGATGTATATTGGTTTTGAGGACAACTCAATGGACAGTGTAGGGAGAAAAGTTCCTGGCTCCTTGAATGCCGTTCCTGGAGACACTGCGATCAATGTGGGAGATATGTCAAGATGTGTGTTGGTTTTGAGGACGGCTCTCTGGAGAGTCTTAGCAAAGAGGTCACAGGGATAATCAGAGCAATTCTCAGAGACACTGAGAACAAGATGGACAGTTCCCTCCTGGCACTTTCCCTGTAGGAGATACCGCAAGACGTTTCTGTAGATTGGGCACAGCGCTCTGCAGGGTGTTAGCAGAGACTTTCCCGGGACAGTGAAACCCTATGTCAGAGACACTGAGAAGAAGCCCCAATGTTCCCTCCAGGCACTTTCAGTGTGGGTGCCTTCTCCACGTGGTTCCTGGTTTCCCTGCAGCGCTGAAGAGAATGTTAGCAAAGAGGTAACCGGCACAGCGAAAACAGTACTCAAAGACAGGGAGAGCAAGCTCTCTCTTGGCACTTTGGATGTGGGACATACAGCGAGATGTTTGCTGCTTTTGCGTTTGGCTGTTGGGAGATTTACAGCACAAAGATATCTAGTTGATTTGAAGCAGTTCCGAGAAAGTCTAAACATAATCGCCACTTCTCCCTCCTGGCACTTTCCATGTGGGAGATATAGCAGGATGTATATTGGTTTTGAGGACAACTCAATGGACAGTGTAGGGAGAAAAGTTCCTGGCTCCTTGAATGCCGTTCCTGGAGACACTGCGATCAATGTGGGAGATATGTCAAGATGTGTGTTGGTTTTGAGGACGGCTCTCTGGAGAGTCTTAGCAAAGAGGTCACAGGGATAATCAGAGCAATTCTCAGAGACACTGAGAACAAGATGGACAGTTCCCTCCTGGCACTTTCCCTGTAGGAGATACCGCAAGACGTTTCTGTAGATTGGGCACAGCGCTCTGCAGGGTGTTAGCAGAGACTTTCCCGGGACAGTGAAACCCTATGTCAGAGACACTGAGAAGAAGCCCCAATGTTCCCTCCAGGCACTTTCAGTGTGGGTGCCTTCTCCACGTGGTTCCTGGTTTCCCTGCAGCGCTGAAGAGAATGTTAGCAAAGAGGTAACCGGCACAGCGAAAACAGTACTCAAAGAGAGGGAGAGCAAGCTCTCTCTTGGCACTTTGGATGTGGGACATACAGCGAGATGTTTGCTGCTTTTGCGTTTGGCTGTTGGGAGATTTACAGCACAAAGATATCTAGTTGATTTGAAGCAGTTCCGAGAAAGTCTAAACATAATCGCCACTTCTCCCTCCTGGCACTTTCCATGTGGGAGATATAGCAGGATGTATATTGGTTTTGAGGACAACTCAATGGACAGTGTAGGGAGAAAAGTTCCTGGCTCCTTGAATGCCGTTCCTGGAGACACTGCGATCAATGTGGGAGATATGTCAAGATGTGTGTTGGTTTTGAGGACGGCTCTCTGGAGAGTCTTAGCAAAGAGGTCACAGGGATAATCAGAGCAATTCTCAGAGACACTGAGAACAAGATGGACAGTTCCCTCCTGGCACTTTCCCTGTAGGAGATACCGCAAGACGTTTCTGTAGATTGGGCACAGCGCTCTGCAGGGTGTTAGCAGAGACTTTCCCGGGACAGTGAAACCCTATGTCAGAGACACTGAGAAGAAGCCCCAATGTTCCCTCCAGGCACTTTCAGTGTGGGTGCCTTCTCCACGTGGTTCCTGGTTTCCCTGCAGCGCTGAAGAGAATGTTAGCAAAGAGGTAACCGGCACAGCGAAAACAGTACTCAAAGACAGGGAGAGCAAGCTCTCTCTTGGCACTTTGGATGTGGGACATACAGCGAGATGTTTGCTGCTTTTGCGTTTGGCTGTTGGGAGATTTACAGCACAAAGATATCTAGTTGATTTGAAGCAGTTCCGAGAAAGTCTAAACATAATCGCCACTTCTCCCTCCTGGCACTTTCCATGTGGGAGATATAGCAGGATGTATATTGGTTTTGAGGACAACTCAATGGACAGTGTAGGGAGAAAAGTTCCTGGCTCCTTGAATGCCGTTCCTGGAGACACTGCGATCAATGTGGGAGATATGTCAAGATGTGTGTTGGTTTTGAGGACGGCTCTCTGGAGAGTCTTAGCAAAGAGGTCACAGGGATAATCAGAGCAATTCTCAGAGACACTGAGAACAAGATGGACAGTTCCCTCCTGGCACTTTCCCTGTAGGAGATACCGCAAGACGTTTCTGTAGATTGGGCACAGCGCTCTGCAGGGTGTTAGCAGAGACTTTCCCGGGACAGTGAAACCCTATGTCAGAGACACTGAGAAGAAGCCCCAATGTTCCCTCCAGGCACTTTCAGTGTGGGTGCCTTCTCCACGTGGTTCCTGGTTTCCCTGCAGCGCTGAAGAGAATGTTAGCAAAGAGGTAACCGGCACAGCGAAAACAGTACTCAAAGAGAGGGAGAGCAAGCTCTCTCTTGGCACTTTGGATGTGGGACATACAGCGAGATGTTTGCTGCTTTTGCGTTTGGCTGTTGGGAGATTTACAGCACAAAGATATCTAGTTGATTTGAAGCAGTTCCGAGAAAGTCTAAACATAATCGCCACTTCTCCCTCCTGGCACTTTCCATGTGGGAGATATAGCAGGATGTATATTGGTTTTGAGGACAACTCAATGGACAGTGTAGGGAGAAAAGTTCCTGGCTCCTTGAATGCCGTTCCTGGAGACACTGCGATCAATGTGGGAGATATGTCAAGATGTGTGTTGGTTTTGAGGACGGCTCTCTGGAGAGTCTTAGCAAAGAGGTCACAGGGATAATCAGAGCAATTCTCAGAGACACTGAGAACAAGATGGACAGTTCCCTCCTGGCACTTTCCCTGTAGGAGATACCGCAAGACGTTTCTGTAGATTGGGCACAGCGCTCTGCAGGGTGTTAGCAGAGACTTTCCCGGGACAGTGAAACCCTATGTCAGAGACACTGAGAAGAAGCCCCAATGTTCCCTCCAGGCACTTTCAGTGTGGGTGCCTTCTCCACGTGGTTCCTGGTTTCCCTGCAGCGCTGAAGAGAATGTTAGCAAAGAGGTAACCGGCACAGCGAAAACAGTACTCAAAGACAGGGAGAGCAAGCTCTCTCTTGGCACTTTGGATGTGGGACATACAGCGAGATGTTTGCTGCTTTTGCGTTTGGCTGTTGGGAGATTTACAGCACAAAGATATCTAGTTGATTTGAAGCAGTTCCGAGAAAGTCTAAACATAATCGCCACTTCTCCCTCCTGGCACTTTCCATGTGGGAGATATAGCAGGATGTATATTGGTTTTGAGGACAACTCAATGGACAGTGTAGGGAGAAAAGTTCCTGGCTCCTTGAATGCCGTTCCTGGAGACACTGCGATCAATGTGGGAGATATGTCAAGATGTGTGTTGGTTTTGAGGACGGCTCTCTGGAGAGTCTTAGCAAAGAGGTCACAGGGATAATCAGAGCAATTCTCAGAGACACTGAGAACAAGATGGACAGTTCCCTCCTGGCACTTTCCCTGTAGGAGATACCGCAAGACGTTTCTGTAGATTGGGCACAGCGCTCTGCAGGGTGTTAGCAGAGACTTTCCCGGGACAGTGAAACCCTATGTCAGAGACACTGAGAAGAAGCCCCAATGTTCCCTCCAGGCACTTTCAGTGTGGGTGCCTTCTCCACGTGGTTCCTGGTTTCCCTGCAGCGCTGAAGAGAATGTTAGCAAAGAGGTAACCGGCACAGCGAAAACAGTACTCAAAGACAGGGAGAGCAAGCTCTCTCTTGGCACTTTGGATGTGGGACATACAGCGAGATGTTTGCTGCTTTTGCGTTTGGCTGTTGGGAGATTTACAGCACAAAGATATCTAGTTGATTTGAAGCAGTTCCGAGAAAGTCTAAACATAATCGCCACTTCTCCCTCCTGGCACTTTCCATGTGGGAGATATAGCAGGATGTATATTGGTTTTGAGGACAACTCAATGGACAGTGTAGGGAGAAAAGTTCCTGGCTCCTTGAATGCCGTTCCTGGAGACACTGCGATCAATGTGGGAGATATGTCAAGATGTGTGTTGGTTTTGAGGACGGCTCTCTGGAGAGTCTTAGCAAAGAGGTCACAGGGATAATCAGAGCAATTCTCAGAGACACTGAGAACAAGATGGACAGTTCCCTCCTGGCACTTTCCCTGTAGGAGATACCGCAAGACGTTTCTGTAGATTGGGCACAGCGCTCTGCAGGGTGTTAGCAGAGACTTTCCCGGGACAGTGAAACCCTATGTCAGAGACACTGAGAAGAAGCCCCAATGTTCCCTCCAGGCACTTTCAGTGTGGGTGCCTTCTCCACGTGGTTCCTGGTTTCCCTGCAGCGCTGAAGAGAATGTTAGCAAAGAGGTAACCGGCACAGCGAAAACAGTACTCAAAGAGAGGGAGAGCAAGCTCTCTCTTGGCACTTTGGATGTGGGACATACAGCGAGATGTTTGCTGCTTTTGCGTTTGGCTGTTGGGAGATTTACAGCACAAAGATATCTAGTTGATTTGAAGCAGTTCCGAGAAAGTCTAAACATAATCGCCACTTCTCCCTCCTGGCACTTTCCATGTGGGAGATATAGCAGGATGTATATTGGTTTTGAGGACAACTCAATGGACAGTGTAGGGAGAAAAGTTCCTGGCTCCTTGAATGCCGTTCCTGGAGACACTGCGATCAATGTGGGAGATATGTCAAGATGTGTGTTGGTTTTGAGGACGGCTCTCTGGAGAGTCTTAGCAAAGAGGTCACAGGGATAATCAGAGCAATTCTCAGAGACACTGAGAACAAGATGGACAGTTCCCTCCTGGCACTTTCCCTGTAGGAGATACCGCAAGACGTTTCTGTAGATTGGGCACAGCGCTCTGCAGGGTGTTAGCAGAGACTTTCCCGGGACAGTGAAACCCTATGTCAGAGACACTGAGAAGAAGCCCCAATGTTCCCTCCAGGCACTTTCAGTGTGGGTGCCTTCTCCACGTGGTTCCTGGTTTCCCTGCAGCGCTGAAGAGAATGTTAGCAAAGAGGTAACCGGCACAGCGAAAACAGTACTCAAAGACAGGGAGAGCAAGCTCTCTCTTGGCACTTTGGATGTGGGACATACAGCGAGATGTTTGCTGCTTTTGCGTTTGGCTGTTGGGAGATTTACAGCACAAAGATATCTAGTTGATTTGAAGCAGTTCCGAGAAAGTCTAAACATAATCGCCACTTCTCCCTCCTGGCACTTTCCATGTGGGAGATATAGCAGGATGTATATTGGTTTTGAGGACAACTCAATGGACAGTGTAGGGAGAAAAGTTCCTGGCTCCTTGAATGCCGTTCCTGGAGACACTGCGATCAATGTGGGAGATATGTCAAGATGTGTGTTGGTTTTGAGGACGGCTCTCTGGAGAGTCTTAGCAAAGAGGTCACAGGGATAATCAGAGCAATTCTCAGAGACACTGAGAACAAGATGGACAGTTCCCTCCTGGCACTTTCCCTGTAGGAGATACCGCAAGACGTTTCTGTAGATTGGGCACAGCGCTCTGCAGGGTGTTAGCAGAGACTTTCCCGGGACAGTGAAACCCTATGTCAGAGACACTGAGAAGAAGCCCCAATGTTCCCTCCAGGCACTTTCAGTGTGGGTGCCTTCTCCACGTGGTTCCTGGTTTCCCTGCAGCGCTGAAGAGAATGTTAGCAAAGAGGTAACCGGCACAGCGAAAACAGTACTCAAAGAGAGGGAGAGCAAGCTCTCTCTTGGCACTTTGGATGTGGGACATACAGCGAGATGTTTGCTGCTTTTGCGTTTGGCTGTTGGGAGATTTACAGCACAAAGATATCTAGTTGATTTGAAGCAGTTCCGAGAAAGTCTAAACATAATCGCCACTTCTCCCTCCTGGCACTTTCCATGTGGGAGATATAGCAGGATGTATATTGGTTTTGAGGACAACTCAATGGACAGTGTAGGGAGAAAAGTTCCTGGCTCCTTGAATGCCGTTCCTGGAGACACTGCGATCAATGTGGGAGATATGTCAAGATGTGTGTTGGTTTTGAGGACGGCTCTCTGGAGAGTCTTAGCAAAGAGGTCACAGGGATAATCAGAGCAATTCTCAGAGACACTGAGAACAAGATGGACAGTTCCCTCCTGGCACTTTCCCTGTAGGAGATACCGCAAGACGTTTCTGTAGATTGGGCACAGCGCTCTGCAGGGTGTTAGCAGAGACTTTCCCGGGACAGTGAAACCCTATGTCAGAGACACTGAGAAGAAGCCCCAATGTTCCCTCCAGGCACTTTCAGTGTGGGTGCCTTCTCCACGTGGTTCCTGGTTTCCCTGCAGCGCTGAAGAGAATGTTAGCAAAGAGGTAACCGGCACAGCGAAAACAGTACTCAAAGACAGGGAGAGCAAGCTCTCTCTTGGCACTTTGGATGTGGGACATACAGCGAGATGTTTGCTGCTTTTGCGTTTGGCTGTTGGGAGATTTACAGCACAAAGATATCTAGTTGATTTGAAGCAGTTCCGAGAAAGTCTAAACATAATCGCCACTTCTCCCTCCTGGCACTTTCCATGTGGGAGATATAGCAGGATGTATATTGGTTTTGAGGACAACTCAATGGACAGTGTAGGGAGAAAAGTTCCTGGCTCCTTGAATGCCGTTCCTGGAGACACTGCGATCAATGTGGGAGATATGTCAAGATGTGTGTTGGTTTTGAGGACGGCTCTCTGGAGAGTCTTAGCAAAGAGGTCACAGGGATAATCAGAGCAATTCTCAGAGACACTGAGAACAAGATGGACAGTTCCCTCCTGGCACTTTCCCTGTAGGAGATACCGCAAGACGTTTCTGTAGATTGGGCACAGCGCTCTGCAGGGTGTTAGCAGAGACTTTCCCGGGACAGTGAAACCCTATGTCAGAGACACTGAGAAGAAGCCCCAATGTTCCCTCCAGGCACTTTCAGTGTGGGTGCCTTCTCCACGTGGTTCCTGGTTTCCCTGCAGCGCTGAAGAGAATGTTAGCAAAGAGGTAACCGGCACAGCGAAAACAGTACTCAAAGAGAGGGAGAGCAAGCTCTCTCTTGGCACTTTGGATGTGGGACATACAGCGAGATGTTTGCTGCTTTTGCGTTTGGCTGTTGGGAGATTTACAGCACAAAGATATCTAGTTGATTTGAAGCAGTTCCGAGAAAGTCTAAACATAATCGCCACTTCTCCCTCCTGGCACTTTCCATGTGGGAGATATAGCAGGATGTATATTGGTTTTGAGGACAACTCAATGGACAGTGTAGGGAGAAAAGTTCCTGGCTCCTTGAATGCCGTTCCTGGAGACACTGCGATCAATGTGGGAGATATGTCAAGATGTGTGTTGGTTTTGAGGACGGCTCTCTGGAGAGTCTTAGCAAAGAGGTCACAGGGATAATCAGAGCAATTCTCAGAGACACTGAGAACAAGATGGACAGTTCCCTCCTGGCACTTTCCCTGTAGGAGATACCGCAAGACGTTTCTGTAGATTGGGCACAGCGCTCTGCAGGGTGTTAGCAGAGACTTTCCCGGGACAGTGAAACCCTATGTCAGAGACACTGAGAAGAAGCCCCAATGTTCCCTCCAGGCACTTTCAGTGTGGGTGCCTTCTCCACGTGGTTCCTGGTTTCCCTGCAGCGCTGAAGAGAATGTTAGCAAAGAGGTAACCGGCACAGCGAAAACAGTACTCAAAGACAGGGAGAGCAAGCTCTCTCTTGGCACTTTGGATGTGGGACATACAGCGAGATGTTTGCTGCTTTTGCGTTTGGCTGTTGGGAGATTTACAGCACAAAGATATCTAGTTGATTTGAAGCAGTTCCGAGAAAGTCTAAACATAATCGCCACTTCTCCCTCCTGGCACTTTCCATGTGGGAGATATAGCAGGATGTATATTGGTTTTGAGGACAACTCAATGGACAGTGTAGGGAGAAAAGTTCCTGGCTCCTTGAATGCCGTTCCTGGAGACACTGCGATCAATGTGGGAGATATGTCAAGATGTGTGTTGGTTTTGAGGACGGCTCTCTGGAGAGTCTTAGCAAAGAGGTCACAGGGATAATCAGAGCAATTCTCAGAGACACTGAGAACAAGATGGACAGTTCCCTCCTGGCACTTTCCCTGTAGGAGATACCGCAAGACGTTTCTGTAGATTGGGCACAGCGCTCTGCAGGGTGTTAGCAGAGACTTTCCCGGGACAGTGAAACCCTATGTCAGAGACACTGAGAAGAAGCCCCAATGTTCCCTCCAGGCACTTTCAGTGTGGGTGCCTTCTCCACGTGGTTCCTGGTTTCCCTGCAGCGCTGAAGAGAATGTTAGCAAAGAGGTAACCGGCACAGCGAAAACAGTACTCAAAGAGAGGGAGAGCAAGCTCTCTCTTGGCACTTTGGATGTGGGACATACAGCGAGATGTTTGCTGCTTTTGCGTTTGGCTGTTGGGAGATTTACAGCACAAAGATATCTAGTTGATTTGAAGCAGTTCCGAGAAAGTCTAAACATAATCGCCACTTCTCCCTCCTGGCACTTTCCATGTGGGAGATATAGCAGGATGTATATTGGTTTTGAGGACAACTCAATGGACAGTGTAGGGAGAAAAGTTCCTGGCTCCTTGAATGCCGTTCCTGGAGACACTGCGATCAATGTGGGAGATATGTCAAGATGTGTGTTGGTTTTGAGGACGGCTCTCTGGAGAGTCTTAGCAAAGAGGTCACAGGGATAATCAGAGCAATTCTCAGAGACACTGAGAACAAGATGGACAGTTCCCTCCTGGCACTTTCCCTGTAGGAGATACCGCAAGACGTTTCTGTAGATTGGGCACAGCGCTCTGCAGGGTGTTAGCAGAGACTTTCCCGGGACAGTGAAACCCTATGTCAGAGACACTGAGAAGAAGCCCCAATGTTCCCTCCAGGCACTTTCAGTGTGGGTGCCTTCTCCACGTGGTTCCTGGTTTCCCTGCAGCGCTGAAGAGAATGTTAGCAAAGAGGTAACCGGCACAGCGAAAACAGTACTCAAAGACAGGGAGAGCAAGCTCTCTCTTGGCACTTTGGATGTGGGACATACAGCGAGATGTTTGCTGCTTTTGCGTTTGGCTGTTGGGAGATTTACAGCACAAAGATATCTAGTTGATTTGAAGCAGTTCCGAGAAAGTCTAAACATAATCGCCACTTCTCCCTCCTGGCACTTTCCATGTGGGAGATATAGCAGGATGTATATTGGTTTTGAGGACAACTCAATGGACAGTGTAGGGAGAAAAGTTCCTGGCTCCTTGAATGCCGTTCCTGGAGACACTGCGATCAATGTGGGAGATATGTCAAGATGTGTGTTGGTTTTGAGGACGGCTCTCTGGAGAGTCTTAGCAAAGAGGTCACAGGGATAATCAGAGCAATTCTCAGAGACACTGAGAACAAGATGGACAGTTCCCTCCTGGCACTTTCCCTGTAGGAGATACCGCAAGACGTTTCTGTAGATTGGGCACAGCGCTCTGCAGGGTGTTAGCAGAGACTTTCCCGGGACAGTGAAACCCTATGTCAGAGACACTGAGAAGAAGCCCCAATGTTCCCTCCAGGCACTTTCAGTGTGGGTGCCTTCTCCACGTGGTTCCTGGTTTCCCTGCAGCGCTGAAGAGAATGTTAGCAAAGAGGTAACCGGCACAGCGAAAACAGTACTCAAAGACAGGGAGAGCAAGCTCTCTCTTGGCACTTTGGATGTGGGACATACAGCGAGATGTTTGCTGCTTTTGCGTTTGGCTGTTGGGAGATTTACAGCACAAAGATATCTAGTTGATTTGAAGCAGTTCCGAGAAAGTCTAAACATAATCGCCACTTCTCCCTCCTGGCACTTTCCATGTGGGAGATATAGCAGGATGTATATTGGTTTTGAGGACAACTCAATGGACAGTGTGGGGAGAAAAGTTCCTGGCTCCTTGAATGCCGTTCCTGGAGACACTGCGATCAATGTGGGAGATATGTCAAGATGTGTGTTGGTTTTGAGGACGGCTCTCTGGAGAGTCTTAGCAAAGAGGTCACAGGGATAATCAGAGCAATTCTCAGAGACACTGAGAACAAGATGGACAGTTCCCTCCTGGCACTTTCCCTGTAGGAGATACCGCAAGACGTTTCTGTAGATTGGGCACAGCGCTCTGCAGGGTGTTAGCAGAGACTTTCCCGGGACAGTGAAACCCTATGTCAGAGACACTGAGAAGAAGCCCCAATGTTCCCTCCAGGCACTTTCAGTGTGGGTGCCTTCTCCACGTGGTTCCTGGTTTCCCTGCAGCGCTGAAGAGAATGTTAGCAAAGAGGTAACCGGCACAGCGAAAACAGTACTCAAAGAGAGGGAGAGCAAGCTCTCTCTTGGCACTTTGGATGTGGGACATACAGCGAGATGTTTGCTGCTTTTGCGTTTGGCTGTTGGGAGATTTACAGCACAAAGATATCTAGTTGATTTGAAGCAGTTCCGAGAAAGTCTAAACATAATCGCCACTTCTCCCTCCTGGCACTTTCCATGTGGGAGATATAGCAGGATGTATATTGGTTTTGAGGACAACTCAATGGACAGTGTAGGGAGAAAAGTTCCTGGCTCCTTGAATGCCGTTCCTGGAGACACTGCGATCAATGTGGGAGATATGTCAAGATGTGTGTTGGTTTTGAGGACGGCTCTCTGGAGAGTCTTAGCAAAGAGGTCACAGGGATAATCAGAGCAATTCTCAGAGACACTGAGAACAAGATGGACAGTTCCCTCCTGGCACTTTCCCTGTAGGAGATACCGCAAGACGTTTCTGTAGATTGGGCACAGCGCTCTGCAGGGTGTTAGCAGAGACTTTCCCGGGACAGTGAAACCCTATGTCAGAGACACTGAGAAGAAGCCCCAATGTTCCCTCCAGGCACTTTCAGTGTGGGTGCCTTCTCCACGTGGTTCCTGGTTTCCCTGCAGCGCTGAAGAGAATGTTAGCAAAGAGGTAACCGGCACAGCGAAAACAGTACTCAAAGACAGGGAGAGCAAGCTCTCTCTTGGCACTTTGGATGTGGGACATACAGCGAGATGTTTGCTGCTTTTGCGTTTGGCTGTTGGGAGATTTACAGCACAAAGATATCTAGTTGATTTGAAGCAGTTCCGAGAAAGTCTAAACATAATCGCCACTTCTCCCTCCTGGCACTTTCCATGTGGGAGATATAGCAGGATGTATATTGGTTTTGAGGACAACTCAATGGACAGTGTAGGGAGAAAAGTTCCTGGCTCCTTGAATGCCGTTCCTGGAGACACTGCGATCAATGTGGGAGATATGTCAAGATGTGTGTTTGTTTTGAGGACGGCTCTCTGGAGAGTCTTAGCAAAGAGGTCACAGGGATAATCAGAGCAATTCTCAGAGACACTGAGAACAAGATGGACAGTTCCCTCCTGGCACTTTCCCTGTAGGAGATACCGCAAGACGTTTCTGTAGATTGGGCACAGCGCTCTGCAGGGTGTTAGCAGAGACTTTCCCGGGACAGTGAAACCCTATGTCAGAGACACTGAGAAGAAGCCCCAATGTTCCCTCCAGGCACTTTCAGTGTGGGTGCCTTCTCCACGTGGTTCCTGGTTTCCCTGCAGCGCTGAAGAGAATGTTAGCAAAGAGGTAACCGGCACAGCGAAAACAGTACTCAAAGACAGGGAGAGCAAGCTCTCTCTTGGCACTTTGGATGTGGGACATACAGCGAGATGTTTGCTGCTTTTGCGTTTGGCTGTTGGGAGATTTACAGCACAAAGATATCTAGTTGATTTGAAGCAGTTCCGAGAAAGTCTAAACATAATCGCCACTTCTCCCTCCTGGCACTTTCCATGTGGGAGATATAGCAGGATGTATATTGGTTTTGAGGACAACTCAATGGACAGTGTGGGGAGAAAAGTTCCTGGCTCCTTGAATGCCGTTCCTGGAGACACTGCGATCAATGTGGGAGATATGTCAAGATGTGTGTTGGTTTTGAGGACGGCTCTCTGGAGAGTCTTAGCAAAGAGGTCACAGGGATAATCAGAGCAATTCTCAGAGACACTGAGAACAAGATGGACAGTTCCCTCCTGGCACTTTCCCTGTAGGAGATACCGCAAGACGTTTCTGTAGATTGGGCACAGCGCTCTGCAGGGTGTTAGCAGAGACTTTCCCGGGACAGTGAAACCCTATGTCAGAGACACTGAGAAGAAGCCCCAATGTTCCCTCCAGGCACTTTCAGTGTGGGTGCCTTCTCCACGTGGTTCCTGGTTTCCCTGCAGCGCTGAAGAGAATGTTAGCAAAGAGGTAACCGGCACAGCGAAAACAGTACTCAAAGAGAGGGAGAGCAAGCTCTCTCTTGGCACTTTGGATGTGGGACATACAGCGAGATGTTTGCTGCTTTTGCGTTTGGCTGTTGGGAGATTTACAGCACAAAGATATCTAGTTGATTTGAAGCAGTTCCGAGAAAGTCTAAACATAATCGCCACTTCTCCCTCCTGGCACTTTCCATGTGGGAGATATAGCAGGATGTATATTGGTTTTGAGGACAACTCAATGGACAGTGTAGGGAGAAAAGTTCCTGGCTCCTTGAATGCCGTTCCTGGAGACACTGCGATCAATGTGGGAGATATGTCAAGATGTGTGTTGGTTTTGAGGACGGCTCTCTGGAGAGTCTTAGCAAAGAGGTCACAGGGATAATCAGAGCAATTCTCAGAGACACTGAGAACAAGATGGACAGTTCCCTCCTGGCACTTTCCCTGTAGGAGATACCGCAAGACGTTTCTGTAGATTGGGCACAGCGCTCTGCAGGGTGTTAGCAGAGACTTTCCCGGGACAGTGAAACCCTATGTCAGAGACACTGAGAAGAAGCCCCAATGTTCCCTCCAGGCACTTTCAGTGTGGGTGCCTTCTCCACGTGGTTCCTGGTTTCCCTGCAGCGCTGAAGAGAATGTTAGCAAAGAGGTAACCGGCACAGCGAAAACAGTACTCAAAGACAGGGAGAGCAAGCTCTCTCTTGGCACTTTGGATGTGGGACATACAGCGAGATGTTTGCTGCTTTTGCGTTTGGCTGTTGGGAGATTTACAGCACAAAGATATCTAGTTGATTTGAAGCAGTTCCGAGAAAGTCTAAACATAATCGCCACTTCTCCCTCCTGGCACTTTCCATGTGGGAGATATAGCAGGATGTATATTGGTTTTGAGGACAACTCAATGGACAGTGTAGGGAGAAAAGTTCCTGGCTCCTTGAATGCCGTTCCTGGAGACACTGCGATCAATGTGGGAGATATGTCAAGATGTGTGTTGGTTTTGAGGACGGCTCTCTGGAGAGTCTTAGCAAAGAGGTCACAGGGATAATCAGAGCAATTCTCAGAGACACTGAGAACAAGATGGACAGTTCCCTCCTGGCACTTTCCCTGTAGGAGATACCGCAAGACGTTTCTGTAGATTGGGCACAGCGCTCTGCAGGGTGTTAGCAGAGACTTTCCCGGGACAGTGAAACCCTATGTCAGAGACACTGAGAAGAAGCCCCAATGTTCCCTCCAGGCACTTTCAGTGTGGGTGCCTTCTCCACGTGGTTCCTGGTTTCCCTGCAGCGCTGAAGAGAATGTTAGCAAAGAGGTAACCGGCACAGCGAAAACAGTACTCAAAGAGAGGGAGAGCAAGCTCTCTCTTGGCACTTTGGATGTGGGACATACAGCGAGATGTTTGCTGCTTTTGCGTTTGGCTGTTGGGAGATTTACAGCACAAAGATATCTAGTTGATTTGAAGCAGTTCCGAGAAAGTCTAAACATAATCGCCACTTCTCCCTCCTGGCACTTTCCATGTGGGAGATATAGCAGGATGTATATTGGTTTTGAGGACAACTCAATGGACAGTGTAGGGAGAAAAGTTCCTGGCTCCTTGAATGCCGTTCCTGGAGACACTGCGATCAATGTGGGAGATATGTCAAGATGTGTGTTTGTTTTGAGGACGGCTCTCTGGAGAGTCTTAGCAAAGAGGTCACAGGGATAATCAGAGCAATTCTCAGAGACACTGAGAACAAGATGGACAGTTCCCTCCTGGCACTTTCCCTGTAGGAGATACCGCAAGACGTTTCTGTAGATTGGGCACAGCGCTCTGCAGGGTGTTAGCAGAGACTTTCCCGGGACAGTGAAACCCTATGTCAGAGACACTGAGAAGAAGCCCCAATGTTCCCTCCAGGCACTTTCAGTGTGGGTGCCTTCTCCACGTGGTTCCTGGTTTCCCTGCAGCGCTGAAGAGAATGTTAGCAAAGAGGTAACCGGCACAGCGAAAACAGTACTCAAAGACAGGGAGAGCAAGCTCTCTCTTGGCACTTTGGATGTGGGACATACAGCGAGATGTTTGCTGCTTTTGCGTTTGGCTGTTGGGAGATTTACAGCACAAAGATATCTAGTTGATTTGAAGCAGTTCCGAGAAAGTCTAAACATAATCGCCACTTCTCCCTCCTGGCACTTTCCATGTGGGAGATATAGCAGGATGTATATTGGTTTTGAGGACAACTCAATGGACAGTGTGGGGAGAAAAGTTCCTGGCTCCTTGAATGCCGTTCCTGGAGACACTGCGATCAATGTGGGAGATATGTCAAGATGTGTGTTGGTTTTGAGGACGGCTCTCTGGAGAGTCTTAGCAAAGAGGTCACAGGGATAATCAGAGCAATTCTCAGAGACACTGAGAACAAGATGGACAGTTCCCTCCTGGCACTTTCCCTGTAGGAGATACCGCAAGACGTTTCTGTAGATTGGGCACAGCGCTCTGCAGGGTGTTAGCAGAGACTTTCCCGGGACAGTGAAACCCTATGTCAGAGACACTGAGAAGAAGCCCCAATGTTCCCTCCAGGCACTTTCAGTGTGGGTGCCTTCTCCACGTGGTTCCTGGTTTCCCTGCAGCGCTGAAGAGAATGTTAGCAAAGAGGTAACCGGCACAGCGAAAACAGTACTCAAAGACAGGGAGAGCAAGCTCTCTCTTGGCACTTTGGATGTGGGACATACAGCGAGATGTTTGCTGCTTTTGCGTTTGGCTGTTGGGAGATTTACAGCACAAAGATATCTAGTTGATTTGAAGCAGTTCCGAGAAAGTCTAAACATAATCGCCACTTCTCCCTCCTGGCACTTTCCATGTGGGAGATATAGCAGGATGTATATTGGTTTTGAGGACAACTCAATGGACAGTGTAGGGAGAAAAGTTCCTGGCTCCTTGAATGCCGTTCCTGGAGACACTGCGATCAATGTGGGAGATATGTCAAGATGTGTGTTGGTTTTGAGGACGGCTCTCTGGAGAGTCTTAGCAAAGAGGTCACAGGGATAATCAGAGCAATTCTCAGAGACACTGAGAACAAGCTCGACAATTCCCTCCTGGCACTTTCCCTGTAGGAGATACCGCAAGACGTTTCTGTAGATTGGGCACAGCGCTCTGCAGGGTGTTAGCAGAGACTTTCCCGGGACAGTGAAACCCTATGTCAGAGACACTGAGAAGAAGCCCCAATGTTCCCTCCAGGCACTTTCAGTGTGGGTGCCTTCTCCACGTGGTTCCTGGTTTCCCTGCAGCGCTGAAGAGAATGTTAGCAAAGAGGTAACCGGCACAGCGAAAACAGTACTCAAAGACAGGGAGAGCAAGCTCTCTCTTGGCACTTTGGATGTGGGACATACAGCGAGATGTTTGCTGCTTTTGCGTTTGGCTGTTGGGAGATTTACAGCACAAAGATATCTAGTTGATTTGAAGCAGTTCCGAGAAAGTCTAAACATAATCGCCACTTCTCCCTCCTGGCACTTTCCATGTGGGAGATATAGCAGGATGTATATTGGTTTTGAGGACAACTCAATGGACAGTGTAGGGAGAAAAGTTCCTGGCTCCTTGAATGCCGTTCCTGGAGACACTGCGATCAATGTGGGAGATATGTCAAGATGTGTGTTGGTTTTGAGGACGGCTCTCTGGAGAGTCTTAGCAAAGAGGTCACAGGGATAATCAGAGCAATTCTCAGAGACACTGAGAACAAGATGGACAGTTCCCTCCTGGCACTTTCCCTGTAGGAGATACCGCAAGACGTTTCTGTAGATTGGGCACAGCGCTCTGCAGGGTGTTAGCAGAGACTTTCCCGGGACAGTGAAACCCTATGTCAGAGACACTGAGAAGAAGCCCCAATGTTCCCTCCAGGCACTTTCAGTGTGGGTGCCTTCTCCACGTGGTTCCTGGTTTCCCTGCAGCGCTGAAGAGAATGTTAGCAAAGAGGTAACCGGCACAGCGAAAACAGTACTCAAAGACAGGGAGAGCAAGCTCTCTCTTGGCACTTTGGATGTGGGACATACAGCGAGATGTTTGCTGCTTTTGCGTTTGGCTGTTGGGAGATTTACAGCACAAAGATATCTAGTTGATTTGAAGCAGTTCCGAGAAAGTCTAAACATAATCGCCACTTCTCCCTCCTGGCACTTTCCATGTGGGAGATATAGCAGGATGTATATTGGTTTTGAGGACAACTCAATGGACAGTGTGGGGAGAAAAGTTCCTGGCTCCTTGAATGCCGTTCCTGGAGACACTGCGATCAATGTGGGAGATATGTCAAGATGTGTGTTGGTTTTGAGGACGGCTCTCTGGAGAGTCTTAGCAAAGAGGTCACAGGGATAATCAGAGCAATTCTCAGAGACACTGAGAACAAGCTCGACAATTCCCTCCTGGCACTTTCCCTGTAGGAGATACCGCAAGACGTTTCTGTAGATTGGGCACAGCGCTCTGCAGGGTGTTAGCAGAGACTTTCCCGGGACAGTGAAACCCTATGTCAGAGACACTGAGAAGAAGCCCCAATGTTCCCTCCAGGCACTTTCAGTGTGGGTGCCTTCTCCACGTGGTTCCTGGTTTCCCTGCAGCGCTGAAGAGAATGTTAGCAAAGAGGTAACCGGCACAGCGAAAACAGTACTCAAAGAGAGGGAGAGCAAGCTCTCTCTTGGCACTTTGGATGTGGGACATACAGCGAGATGTTTGCTGCTTTTGCGTTTGGCTGTTGGGAGATTTACAGCACAAAGATATCTAGTTGATTTGAAGCAGTTCCGAGAAAGTCTAAACATAATCGCCACTTCTCCCTCCTGGCACTTTCCATGTGGGAGATATAGCAGGATGTATATTGGTTTTGAGGACAACTCAATGGACAGTGTAGGGAGAAAAGTTCCTGGCTCCTTGAATGCCGTTCCTGGAGACACTGCGATCAATGTGGGAGATATGTCAAGATGTGTGTTTGTTTTGAGGACGGCTCTCTGGAGAGTCTTAGCAAAGAGGTCACAGGGATAATCAGAGCAATTCTCAGAGACACTGAGAACAAGATGGACAGTTCCCTCCTGGCACTTTCCCTGTAGGAGATACCGCAAGACGTTTCTGTAGATTGGGCACAGCGCTCTGCAGGGTGTTAGCAGAGACTTTCCCGGGACAGTGAAACCCTATGTCAGAGACACTGAGAAGAAGCCCCAATGTTCCCTCCAGGCACTTTCAGTGTGGGTGCCTTCTCCACGTGGTTCCTGGTTTCCCTGCAGCGCTGAAGAGAATGTTAGCAAAGAGGTAACCGGCACAGCGAAAACAGTACTCAAAGACAGGGAGAGCAAGCTCTCTCTTGGCACTTTGGATGTGGGACATACAGCGAGATGTTTGCTGCTTTTGCGTTTGGCTGTTGGGAGATTTACAGCACAAAGATATCTAGTTGATTTGAAGCAGTTCCGAGAAAGTCTAAACATAATCGCCACTTCTCCCTCCTGGCACTTTCCATGTGGGAGATATAGCAGGATGTATATTGGTTTTGAGGACAACTCAATGGACAGTGTGGGGAGAAAAGTTCCTGGCTCCTTGAATGCCGTTCCTGGAGACACTGCGATCAATGTGGGAGATATGTCAAGATGTGTGTTGGTTTTGAGGACGGCTCTCTGGAGAGTCTTAGCAAAGAGGTCACAGGGATAATCAGAGCAATTCTCAGAGACACTGAGAACAAGCTCGACAATTCCCTCCTGGCACTTTCCCTGTAGGAGATACCGCAAGACGTTTCTGTAGATTGGGCACAGCGCTCTGCAGGGTGTTAGCAGAGACTTTCCCGGGACAGTGAAACCCTATGTCAGAGACACTGAGAAGAAGCCCCAATGTTCCCTCCAGGCACTTTCAGTGTGGGTGCCTTCTCCACGTGGTTCCTGGTTTCCCTGCAGCGCTGAAGAGAATGTTAGCAAAGAGGTAACCGGCACAGCGAAAACAGTACTCAAAGACAGGGAGAGCAAGCTCTCTCTTGGCACTTTGGATGTGGGACATACAGCGAGATGTTTGCTGCTTTTGCGTTTGGCTGTTGGGAGATTTACAGCACAAAGATATCTAGTTGATTTGAAGCAGTTCCGAGAAAGTCTAAACATAATCGCCACTTCTCCCTCCTGGCACTTTCCATGTGGGAGATATAGCAGGATGTATATTGGTTTTGAGGACAACTCAATGGACAGTGTAGGGAGAAAAGTTCCTGGCTCCTTGAATGCCGTTCCTGGAGACACTGCGATCAATGAGGGAGATATGTCAAGATGTGTGTTTGTTTTGAGGACGGCTCTCTGGAGAGTCTTAGCAAAGAGGTCACAGGGATAATCAGAGCAATTCTCAGAGACACTGAGAACAAGATGGACAGTTCCCTCCTGGCACTTTCCCTGTAGGAGATACCGCAAGACGTTTCTGTAGATTGGGCACAGCGCTCTGCAGGGTGTTAGCAGAGACTTTCCCGGGACAGTGAAACCCTATGTCAGAGACACTGAGAAGAAGCCCCAATGTTCCCTCCAGGCACTTTCAGTGTGGGTGCCTTCTCCACGTGGTTCCTGGTTTCCCTGCAGCGCTGAAGAGAATGTTAGCAAAGAGGTAACCGGCACAGCGAAAACAGTACTCAAAGAGAGGGAGAGCAAGCTCTCTCTTGGCACTTTGGATGTGGGACATACAGCGAGATGTTTGCTGCTTTTGCGTTTGGCTGTTGGGAGATTTACAGCACAAAGATATCTAGTTGATTTGAAGCAGTTCCGAGAAAGTCTAAACATAATCGCCACTTCTCCCTCCTGGCACTTTCCATGTGGGAGATATAGCAGGATGTATATTGGTTTTGAGGACAACTCAATGGACAGTGTAGGGAGAAAAGTTCCTGGCTCCTTGAATGCCGTTCCTGGAGACACTGCGATCAATGTGGGAGATATGTCAAGATGTGTGTTGGTTTTGAGGACGGCTCTCTGGAGAGTCTTAGCAAAGAGGTCACAGGGATAATCAGAGCAATTCTCAGAGACACTGAGAACAAGCTCGACAATTCCCTCCTGGCACTTTCCCTGTAGGAGATACCGCAAGACGTTTCTGTAGATTGGGCACAGCGCTCTGCAGGGTGTTAGCAGAGACTTTCCCGGGACAGTGAAACCCTATGTCAGAGACACTGAGAAGAAGCCCCAATGTTCCCTCCAGGCACTTTCAGTGTGGGTGCCTTCTCCACGTGGTTCCTGGTTTCCCTGCAGCGCTGAAGAGAATGTTAGCAAAGAGGTAACCGGCACAGCGAAAACAGTACTCAAAGACAGGGAGAGCAAGCTCTCTCTTGGCACTTTGGATGTGGGACATACAGCGAGATGTTTGCTGCTTTTGCGTTTGGCTGTTGGGAGATTTACAGCACAAAGATATCTAGTTGATTTGAAGCAGTTCCGAGAAAGTCTAAACATAATCGCCACTTCTCCCTCCTGGCACTTTCCATGTGGGAGATATAGCAGGATGTATATTGGTTTTGAGGACAACTCAATGGACAGTGTAGGGAGAAAAGTTCCTGGCTCCTTGAATGCCGTTCCTGGAGACACTGCGATCAATGTGGGAGATATGTCAAGATGTGTGTTGGTTTTGAGGACAGCTCTCTGGAGAGTCTTAGCAAAGAGGTCACAGGGATAATCAGAGCAATTCTCAGAGACACTGAGAACAAGATGGACAGTTCCCTCCTGGCACTTTCCCTGTAGGAGATACCGCAAGACGTTTCTGTAGATTGGGCACAGCGCTCTGCAGGGTGTTAGCAGAGACTTTCCCGGGACAGTGAAACCCTATGTCAGAGACACTGAGAAGAAGCCCCAATGTTCCCTCCAGGCACTTTCAGTGTGGGTGCCTTCTCCACGTGGTTCCTGGTTTCCCTGCAGCGCTGAAGAGAATGTTAGCAAAGAGGTAACCGGCACAGCGAAAACAGTACTCAAAGACAGGGAGAGCAAGCTCTCTCTTGGCACTTTGGATGTGGGACATACAGCGAGATGTTTGCTGCTTTTGCGTTTGGCTGTTGGGAGATTTACAGCACAAAGATATCTAGTTGATTTGAAGCAGTTCCGAGAAAGTCTAAACATAATCGCCACTTCTCCCTCCTGGCACTTTCCATGTGGGAGATATAGCAGGATGTATATTGGTTTTGAGGACAACTCAATGGACAGTGTGGGGAGAAAAGTTCCTGGCTCCTTGAATGCCGTTCCTGGAGACACTGCGATCAATGTGGGAGATATGTCAAGATGTGTGTTGGTTTTGAGGACGGCTCTCTGGAGAGTCTTAGCAAAGAGGTCACAGGGATAATCAGAGCAATTCTCAGAGACACTGAGAACAAGCTCGACAATTCCCTCCTGGCACTTTCCCTGTAGGAGATACCGCAAGACGTTTCTGTAGATTGGGCACAGCGCTCTGCAGGGTGTTAGCAGAGACTTTCCCGGGACAGTGAAACCCTATGTCAGAGACACTGAGAAGAAGCCCCAATGTTCCCTCCAGGCACTTTCAGTGTGGGTGCCTTCTCCACGTGGTTCCTGGTTTCCCTGCAGCGCTGAAGAGAATGTTAGCAAAGAGGTAACCGGCACAGCGAAAACAGTACTCAAAGACAGGGAGAGCAAGCTCTCTCTTGGCACTTTGGATGTGGGACATACAGCGAGATGTTTGCTGCTTTTGCGTTTGGCTGTTGGGAGATTTACAGCACAAAGATATCTAGTTGATTTGAAGCAGTTCCGAGAAAGTCTAAACATAATCGCCACTTCTCCCTCCTGGCACTTTCCATGTGGGAGATATAGCAGGATGTATATTGGTTTTGAGGACAACTCAATGGACAGTGTAGGGAGAAAAGTTCCTGGCTCCTTGAATGCCGTTCCTGGAGACACTGCGATCAATGTGGGAGATATGTCAAGATGTGTGTTTGTTTTGAGGACGGCTCTCTGGAGAGTCTTAGCAAAGAGGTCACAGGGATAATCAGAGCAATTCTCAGAGACACTGAGAACAAGATGGACAGTTCCCTCCTGGCACTTTCCCTGTAGGAGATACCGCAAGACGTTTCTGTAGATTGGGCACAGCGCTCTGCAGGGTGTTAGCAGAGACTTTCCCGGGACAGTGAAACCCTATGTCAGAGACACTGAGAAGAAGCCCCAATGTTCCCTCCAGGCACTTTCAGTGTGGGTGCCTTCTCCACGTGGTTCCTGGTTTCCCTGCAGCGCTGAAGAGAATGTTAGCAAAGAGGTAACCGGCACAGCGAAAACAGTACTCAAAGACAGGGAGAGCAAGCTCTCTCTTGGCACTTTGGATGTGGGACATACAGCGAGATGTTTGCTGCTTTTGCGTTTGGCTGTTGGGAGATTTACAGCACAAAGATATCTAGTTGATTTGAAGCAGTTCCGAGAAAGTCTAAACATAATCGCCACTTCTCCCTCCTGGCACTTTCCATGTGGGAGATATAGCAGGATGTATATTGGTTTTGAGGACAACTCAATGGACAGTGTAGGGAGAAAAGTTCCTGGCTCCTTGAATGCCGTTCCTGGAGACACTGCGATCAATGTGGGAGATATGTCAAGATGTGTGTTGGTTTTGAGGACGGCTCTCTGGAGAGTCTTAGCAAAGAGGTCACAGGGATAATCAGAGCAATTCTCAGAGACACTGAGAACAAGCTCGACAATTCCCTCCTGGCACTTTCCCTGTAGGAGATACCGCAAGACGTTTCTGTAGATTGGGCACAGCGCTCTGCAGGGTGTTAGCAGAGACTTTCCCGGGACAGTGAAACCCTATGTCAGAGACACTGAGAAGAAGCCCCAATGTTCCCTCCAGGCACTTTCAGTGTGGGTGCCTTCTCCACGTGGTTCCTGGTTTCCCTGCAGCGCTGAAGAGAATGTTAGCAAAGAGGTAACCGGCACAGCGAAAACAGTACTCAAAGACAGGGAGAGCAAGCTCTCTCTTGGCACTTTGGATGTGGGACATACAGCGAGATGTTTGCTGCTTTTGCGTTTGGCTGTTGGGAGATTTACAGCACAAAGATATCTAGTTGATTTGAAGCAGTTCCGAGAAAGTCTAAACATAATCGCCACTTCTCCCTCCTGGCACTTTCCATGTGGGAGATATAGCAGGATGTATATTGGTTTTGAGGACAACTCAATGGACAGTGTAGGGAGAAAAGTTCCTGGCTCCTTGAATGCCGTTCCTGGAGACACTGCGATCAATGTGGGAGATATGTCAAGATGTGTGTTGGTTTTGAGGACGGCTCTCTGGAGAGTCTTAGCAAAGAGGTCACAGGGATAATCAGAGCAATTCTCAGAGACACTGAGAACAAGATGGACAGTTCCCTCCTGGCACTTTCCCTGTAGGAGATACCGCAAGACGTTTCTGTAGATTGGGCACAGCGCTCTGCAGGGTGTTAGCAGAGACTTTCCCGGGACAGTGAAACCCTATGTCAGAGACACTGAGAAGAAGCCCCAATGTTCCCTCCAGGCACTTTCAGTGTGGGTGCCTTCTCCACGTGGTTCCTGGTTTCCCTGCAGCGCTGAAGAGAATGTTAGCAAAGAGGTAACCGGCACAGCGAAAACAGTACTCAAAGAGAGGGAGAGCAAGCTCTCTCTTGGCACTTTGGATGTGGGACATACAGCGAGATGTTTGCTGCTTTTGCGTTTGGCTGTTGGGAGATTTACAGCACAAAGATATCTAGTTGATTTGAAGCAGTTCCGAGAAAGTCTAAACATAATCGCCACTTCTCCCTCCTGGCACTTTCCATGTGGGAGATATAGCAGGATGTATATTGGTTTTGAGGACAACTCAATGGACAGTGTAGGGAGAAAAGTTCCTGGCTCCTTGAATGCCGTTCCTGGAGACACTGCGATCAATGTGGGAGATATGTCAAGATGTGTGTTGGTTTTGAGGACGGCTCTCTGGAGAGTCTTAGCAAAGAGGTCACAGGGATAATCAGAGCAATTCTCAGAGACACTGAGAACAAGATGGACAGTTCCCTCCTGGCACTTTCCCTGTAGGAGATACCGCAAGACGTTTCTGTAGATTGGGCACAGCGCTCTGCAGGGTGTTAGCAGAGACTTTCCCGGGACAGTGAAACCCTATGTCAGAGACACTGAGAAGAAGCCCCAATGTTCCCTCCAGGCACTTTCAGTGTGGGTGCCTTCTCCACGTGGTTCCTGGTTTCCCTGCAGCGCTGAAGAGAATGTTAGCAAAGAGGTAACCGGCACAGCGAAAACAGTACTCAAAGACAGGGAGAGCAAGCTCTCTCTTGGCACTTTGGATGTGGGACATACAGCGAGATGTTTGCTGCTTTTGCGTTTGGCTGTTGGGAGATTTACAGCACAAAGATATCTAGTTGATTTGAAGCAGTTCCGAGAAAGTCTAAACATAATCGCCACTTCTCCCTCCTGGCACTTTCCATGTGGGAGATATAGCAGGATGTATATTGGTTTTGAGGACAACTCAATGGACAGTGTAGGGAGAAAAGTTCCTGGCTCCTTGAATGCCGTTCCTGGAGACACTGCGATCAATGTGGGAGATATGTCAAGATGTGTGTTGGTTTTGAGGACGGCTCTCTGGAGAGTCTTAGCAAAGAGGTCACAGGGATAATCAGAGCAATTCTCAGAGACACTGAGAACAAGCTCGACAATTCCCTCCTGGCACTTTCCCTGTAGGAGATACCGCAAGAGGTTTCTGTAGATTGGGCACAGCGCTCTGCAGGGTGTTAGCAGAGACTTTCCCGGGACAGTGAAACCCTATGTCAGAGACACTGAGAAGAAGCCCCAATGTTCCCTCCAGGCACTTTCAGTGTGGGTGCCTTCTCCACGTGGTTCCTGGTTTCCCTGCAGCGCTGAAGAGAATGTTAGCAAAGAGGTAACCGGCACAGCGAAAACAGTACTCAAAGACAGGGAGAGCAAGCTCTCTCTTGGCACTTTGGATGTGGGACATACAGCGAGATGTTTGCTGCTTTTGCGTTTGGCTGTTGGGAGATTTACAGCACAAAGATATCTAGTTGATTTGAAGCAGTTCCGAGAAAGTCTAAACATAATCGCCACTTCTCCCTCCTGGCACTTTCCATGTGGGAGATATAGCAGGATGTATATTGGTTTTGAGGACAACTCAATGGACAGTGTAGGGAGAAAAGTTCCTGGCTCCTTGAATGCCGTTCCTGGAGACACTGCGATCAATGTGGGAGATATGTCAAGATGTGTGTTGGTTTTGAGGACGGCTCTCTGGAGAGTCTTAGCAAAGAGGTCACAGGGATAATCAGAGCAATTCTCAGAGACACTGAGAACAAGATGGACAGTTCCCTCCTGGCACTTTCCCTGTAGGAGATACCGCAAGACGTTTCTGTAGATTGGGCACAGCGCTCTGCAGGGTGTTAGCAGAGACTTTCCCGGGACAGTGAAACCCTATGTCAGAGACACTGAGAAGAAGCCCCAATGTTCCCTCCAGGCACTTTCAGTGTGGGTGCCTTCTCCACGTGGTTCCTGGTTTCCCTGCAGCGCTGAAGAGAATGTTAGCAAAGAGGTAACCGGCACAGCGAAAACAGTACTCAAAGACAGGGAGAGCAAGCTCTCTCTTGGCACTTTGGATGTGGGACATACAGCGAGATGTTTGCTGCTTT
This sequence comes from Chroicocephalus ridibundus, assembly GCF_963924245.1. Classification (NCBI taxonomy): domain Eukaryota; kingdom Metazoa; phylum Chordata; class Aves; order Charadriiformes; family Laridae; genus Chroicocephalus; species Chroicocephalus ridibundus. Next base: position 95,182 of record NW_026961372.1, on the reverse strand, counting down.
TGCGTTTGGCTGTTGGGAGATTTACAGCACAAAGATATCTAGTTGATTTGAAGCAGTTCCGAGAAAGTCTAAACATAATCGCCACTTCTCCCTCCTGGCACTTTCCATGTGGGAGATATAGCAGGATGTATATTGGTTTTGAGGACAACTCAATGGACAGTGTAGGGAGAAAAGTTCCTGGCTCCTTGAATGCCGTTCCTGGAGACACTGCGATCAATGTGGGAGATATGTCAAGATGTGTGTTGGTTTTGAGGACGGCTCTCTGGAGAGTCTTAGCAAAGAGGTCACAGGGATAATCAGAGCAATTCTCAGAGACACTGAGAACAAGCTCGACAGTTCCCTCCTGGCACTTTCCCTGTAGGAGATACCGCAAGACGTTTCTGTAGATTGGGCACAGCGCTCTGCAGGGTGTTAGCAGAGACTTTCCCGGGACAGTGAAACCCTATGTCAGAGACACTGAGAAGAAGCCCCAATGTTCCCTCCAGGCACTTTCAGTGTGGGTGCCTTCTCCACGTGGTTCCTGGTTTCCCTGCAGCGCTGAAGAGAATGTTAGCAAAGAGGTAACCGGCACAGCGAAAACAGTACTCAAAGACAGGGAGAGCAAGCTCTCTCTTGGCACTTTGGATGTGGGACATACAGCGAGATGTTTGCTGCTTTTGCGTTTGGCTGTTGGGAGATTTACAGCACAAAGATATCTAGTTGATTTGAAGCAGTTCCGAGAAAGTCTAAACATAATCGCCACTTCTCCCTCCTGGCACTTTCCATGTGGGAGATATAGCAGGATGTATATTGGTTTTGAGGACAACTCAATGGACAGTGTAGGGAGAAAAGTTCCTGGCTCCTTGAATGCCGTTCCTGGAGACACTGCGATCAATGAGGGAGATATGTCAAGATGTGTGTTGGTTTTGAGGACGGCTCTCTGGAGAGTCTTAGCAAAGAGGTCACAGGGATAATCAGAGCAATTCTCAGAGACACTGAGAACAAGCTCGACAGTTCCCTCCTGGCACTTTCCCTGTAGGAGATACCGCAAGACGTTTCTGTAGATTGGGCACAGCGCTCTGCAGGGTGTTAGCAGAGACTTTCCCGGGACAGTGAAACCCTATGTCAGAGACACTGAGAAGAAGCCCCAATGTTCCCTCCAGGCACTTTCAGTGTGGGTGCCTTCTCCACGTGGTTCCTGGTTTCCCTGCAGCGCTGAAGAGAATGTTAGCAAAGAGGTAACCGGCACAGCGAAAACAGTACTCAAAGACAGGGAGAGCAAGCTCTCTCTTGGCACTTTGGATGTGGGACATACAGCGAGATGTTTGCTGCTTTTGCGTTTGGCTGTTGGGAGATTTACAGCACAAAGATATCTAGTTGATTTGAAGCAGTTCCGAGAAAGTCTAAACATAATCGCCACTTCTCCCTCCTGGCACTTTCCATGTGGGAGATATAGCAGGATGTATATTGGTTTTGAGGACAACTCAATGGACAGTGTAGGGAGAAAAGTTCCTGGCTCCTTGAATGCCGTTCCTGGAGACACTGCGATCAATGAGGGAGATATGTCAAGATGTGTGTTGGTTTTGAGGACGGCTCTCTGGAGAGTCTTAGCAAAGAGGTCACAGGGATAATCAGAGCAATTCTCAGAGACACTGAGAACAAGCTCGACAGTTCCCTCCTGGCACTTTCCCTGTAGGAGATACCGCAAGACGTTTCTGTAGATTGGGCACAGCGCTCTGCAGGGTGTTAGCAGAGACTTTCCCGGGACAGTGAAACCCTATGTCAGAGACACTGAGAAGAAGCCCCAATGTTCCCTCCAGGCACTTTCAGTGTGGGTGCCTTCTCCACGTGGTTCCTGGTTTCCCTGCAGCGCTGAAGAGAATGTTAGCAAAGAGGTAACCGGGACAGTGAAAACAGTACTCAAAGACAGGGAGAGCAAGCTCTCTCTTGGCACTTTGGATGTGGGACATACAGCGAGATGTTTGCTGCTTTTGCGTTTGGCTGTTGGGAGATTTACAGCACAAAGATATCTAGTTGATTTGAAGCAGTTCCGAGAAAGTCTAAACATAATCGCCACTTCTCCCTCCTGGCACTTTCCATGTGGGAGATATAGCAGGATGTATATTGGTTTTGAGGACAACTCAATGGACAGTGTAGGGAGAAAAGTTCCTGGCTCCTTGAATGCCGTTCCTGGAGACACTGCGATCAATGTGGGAGATATGTCAAGATGTGTGTTGGTTTTGAGGACGGCTCTCTGGAGAGTCTTAGCAAAGAGGTCACAGGGATAATCAGAGCAATTCTCAGAGACACTGAGAACAAGCTCGACAGTTCCCTCCTGGCACTTTCCCTGTAGGAGATACCGCAAGACGTTTCTGTAGATTGGGCACAGCGCTCTGCAGGGTGTTAGCAGAGACTTTCCCGGGACAGTGAAACCCTATGTCAGAGACACTGAGAAGAAGCCCCAATGTTCCCTCCAGGCACTTTCAGTGTGGGTGCCTTCTCCACGTGGTTCCTGGTTTCCCTGCAGCGCTGAAGAGAATGTTAGCAAAGAGGTAACCGGCACAGCGAAAACAGTACTCAAAGACAGGGAGAGCAAGCTCTCTCTTGGCACTTTGGATGTGGGACATACAGCGAGATGTTTGCTGCTTTTGCGTTTGGCTGTTGGGAGATTTACAGCACAAAGATATCTAGTTGATTTGAAGCAGTTCCGAGAAAGTCTAAACATAATCGCCACTTCTCCCTCCTGGCACTTTCCATGTGGGAGATATAGCAGGATGTATATTGGTTTTGAGGACAACTCAATGGACAGTGTAGGGAGAAAAGTTCCTGGCTCCTTGAATGCCGTTCCTGGAGACACTGCGATCAATGAGGGAGATATGTCAAGATGTGTGTTGGTTTTGAGGACGGCTCTCTGGAGAGTCTTAGCAAAGAGGTCACAGGGATAATCAGAGCAATTCTCAGAGACACTGAGAACAAGCTCGACAGTTCCCTCCTGGCACTTTCCCTGTAGGAGATACCGCAAGACGTTTCTGTAGATTGGGCACAGCGCTCTGCAGGGTGTTAGCAGAGACTTTCCCGGGACAGTGAAACCCTATGTCAGAGACACTGAGAAGAAGCCCCAATGTTCCCTCCAGGCACTTTCAGTGTGGGTGCCTTCTCCACGTGGTTCCTGGTTTCCCTGCAGCGCTGAAGAGAATGTTAGCAAAGAGGTAACCGGCACAGCGAAAACAGTACTCAAAGACAGGGAGAGCAAGCTCTCTCTTGGCACTTTGGATGTGGGACATACAGCGAGATGTTTGCTGCTTTTGCGTTTGGCTGTTGGGAGATTTACAGCACAAAGATATCTAGTTGATTTGAAGCAGTTCCGAGAAAGTCTAAACATAATCGCCACTTCTCCCTCCTGGCACTTTCCATGTGGGAGATATAGCAGGATGTATATTGGTTTTGAGGACAACTCAATGGACAGTGTAGGGAGAAAAGTTCCTGGCTCCTTGAATGCCGTTCCTGGAGACACTGCGATCAATGAGGGAGATATGTCAAGATGTGTGTTGGTTTTGAGGACGGCTCTCTGGAGAGTCTTAGCAAAGAGGTCACAGGGATAATCAGAGCAATTCTCAGAGACACTGAGAACAAGCTCGACAGTTCCCTCCTGGCACTTTCCCTGTAGGAGATACCGCAAGACGTTTCTGTAGATTGGGCACAGCGCTCTGCAGGGTGTTAGCAGAGACTTTCCCGGGACAGTGAAACCCTATGTCAGAGACACTGAGAAGAAGCCCCAATGTTCCCTCCAGGCACTTTCAGTGTGGGTGCCTTCTCCACGTGGTTCCTGGTTTCCCTGCAGCGCTGAAGAGAATGTTAGCAAAGAGGTAACCGGGACAGTGAAAACAGTACTCAAAGACAGGGAGAGCAAGCTCTCTCTTGGCACTTTGGATGTGGGACATACAGCGAGATGTTTGCTGCTTTTGCGTTTGGCTGTTGGGAGATTTACAGCACAAAGATATCTAGTTGATTTGAAGCAGTTCCGAGAAAGTCTAAACATAATCGCCACTTCTCCCTCCTGGCACTTTCCATGTGGGAGATATAGCAGGATGTATATTGGTTTTGAGGACAACTCAATGGACAGTGTAGGGAGAAAAGTTCCTGGCTCCTTGAATGCCGTTCCTGGAGACACTGCGATCAATGTGGGAGATATGTCAAGATGTGTGTTGGTTTTGAGGACGGCTCTCTGGAGAGTCTTAGCAAAGAGGTCACAGGGATAATCAGAGCAATTCTCAGAGACACTGAGAACAAGCTCGACAATTCCCTCCTGGCACTTTCCCTGTAGGAGATACCGCAAGACGTTTCTGTAGATTGGGCACAGCGCTCTGCAGGGTGTTAGCAGAGACTTTCCCGGGACAGTGAAACCCTATGTCAGAGACACTGAGAAGAAGCCCCAATGTTCCCTCCAGGCACTTTCAGTGTGGGTGCCTTCTCCACGTGGTTCCTGGTTTCCCTGCAGCGCTGAAGAGAATGTTAGCAAAGAGGTAACCGGCACAGCGAAAACAGTACTCAAAGACAGGGAGAGCAAGCTCTCTCTTGGCACTTTGGATGTGGGACATACAGCGAGATGTTTGCTGCTTTTGCGTTTGGCTGTTGGGAGATTTACAGCACAAAGATATCTAGTTGATTTGAAGCAGTTCCGAGAAAGTCTAAACATAATCGCCACTTCTCCCTCCTGGCACTTTCCATGTGGGAGATATAGCAGGATGTATATTGGTTTTGAGGACAACTCAATGGACAGTGTAGGGAGAAAAGTTCCTGGCTCCTTGAATGCCGTTCCTGGAGACACTGCGATCAATGTGGGAGATATGTCAAGATGTGTGTTGGTTTTGAGGACGGCTCTCTGGAGAGTCTTAGCAAAGAGGTCACAGGGATAATCAGAGCAATTCTCAGAGACACTGAGAACAAGCTCGACAATTCCCTCCTGGCACTTTCCCTGTAGGAGATACCGCAAGACGTTTCTGTAGATTGGGCACAGCGCTCTGCAGGGTGTTAGCAGAGACTTTCCCGGGACAGTGAAACCCTATGTCAGAGACACTGAGAAGAAGCCCCAATGTTCCCTCCAGGCACTTTCAGTGTGGGTGCCTTCTCCACGTGGTTCCTGGTTTCCCTGCAGCGCTGAAGAGAATGTTAGCAAAGAGGTAACCGGCACAGCGAAAACAGTACTCAAAGACAGGGAGAGCAAGCTCTCTCTTGGCACTTTGGATGTGGGACATACAGCGAGATGTTTGCTGCTTTTGCGTTTGGCTGTTGGGAGATTTACAGCACAAAGATATCTAGTTGATTTGAAGCAGTTCCGAGAAAGTCTAAACATAATCGCCACTTCTCCCTCCTGGCACTTTCCATGTGGGAGATATAGCAGGATGTATATTGGTTTTGAGGACAACTCAATGGACAGTGTAGGGAGAAAAGTTCCTGGCTCCTTGAATGCCGTTCCTGGAGACACTGCGATCAATGTGGGAGATATGTCAAGATGTGTGTTGGTTTTGAGGACGGCTCTCTGGAGAGTCTTAGCAAAGAGGTCACAGGGATAATCAGAGCAATTCTCAGAGACACTGAGAACAAGCTCGACAATTCCCTCCTGGCACTTTCCCTGTAGGAGATACCGCAAGACGTTTCTGTAGATTGGGCACAGCGCTCTGCAGGGTGTTAGCAGAGACTTTCCCGGGACAGTGAAACCCTATGTCAGAGACACTGAGAAGAAGCCCCAATGTTCCCTCCAGGCACTTTCAGTGTGGGTGCCTTCTCCACGTGGTTCCTGGTTTCCCTGCAGCGCTGAAGAGAATGTTAGCAAAGAGGTAACCGGCACAGCGAAAACAGTACTCAAAGACAGGGAGAGCAAGCTCTCTCTTGGCACTTTGGATGTGGGACATACAGCGAGATGTTTGCTGCTTTTGCGTTTGGCTGTTGGGAGATTTACAGCACAAAGATATCTAGTTGATTTGAAGCAGTTCCGAGAAAGTCTAAACATAATCGCCACTTCTCCCTCCTGGCACTTTCCATGTGGGAGATATAGCAGGATGTATATTGGTTTTGAGGACAACTCAATGGACAGTGTAGGGAGAAAAGTTCCTGGCTCCTTGAATGCCGTTCCTGGAGACACTGCGATCAATGTGGGAGATATGTCAAGATGTGTGTTGGTTTTGAGGACGGCTCTCTGGAGAGTCTTAGCAAAGAGGTCACAGGGATAATCAGAGCAATTCTCAGAGACACTGAGAACAAGCTCGACAATTCCCTCCTGGCACTTTCCCTGTAGGAGATACCGCAAGACGTTTCTGTAGATTGGGCACAGCGCTCTGCAGGGTGTTAGCAGAGACTTTCCCGGGACAGTGAAACCCTATGTCAGAGACACTGAGAAGAAGCCCCAATGTTCCCTCCAGGCACTTTCAGTGTGGGTGCCTTCTCCACGTGGTTCCTGGTTTCCCTGCAGCGCTGAAGAGAATGTTAGCAAAGAGGTAACCGGCACAGCGAAAACAGTACTCAAAGACAGGGAGAGCAAGCTCTCTCTTGGCACTTTGGATGTGGGACATACAGCGAGATGTTTGCTGCTTTTGCGTTTGGCTGTTGGGAGATTTACAGCACAAAGATATCTAGTTGATTTGAAGCAGTTCCGAGAAAGTCTAAACATAATCGCCACTTCTCCCTCCTGGCACTTTCCATGTGGGAGATATAGCAGGATGTATATTGGTTTTGAGGACAACTCAATGGACAGTGTAGGGAGAAAAGTTCCTGGCTCCTTGAATGCCGTTCCTGGAGACACTGCGATCAATGTGGGAGATATGTCAAGATGTGTGTTGGTTTTGAGGACGGCTCTCTGGAGAGTCTTAGCAAAGAGGTCACAGGGATAATCAGAGCAATTCTCAGAGACACTGAGAACAAGCTCGACAATTCCCTCCTGGCACTTTCCCTGTAGGAGATACCGCAAGACGTTTCTGTAGATTGGGCACAGCGCTCTGCAGGGTGTTAGCAGAGACTTTCCCGGGACAGTGAAACCCTATGTCAGAGACACTGAGAAGAAGCCCCAATGTTCCCTCCAGGCACTTTCAGTGTGGGTGCCTTCTCCACGTGGTTCCTGGTTTCCCTGCAGCGCTGAAGAGAATGTTAGCAAAGAGGTAACCGGCACAGCGAAAACAGTACTCAAAGACAGGGAGAGCAAGCTCTCTCTTGGCACTTTGGATGTGGGACATACAGCGAGATGTTTGCTGCTTTTGCGTTTGGCTGTTGGGAGATTTACAGCACAAAGATATCTAGTTGATTTGAAGCAGTTCCGAGAAAGTCTAAACATAATCGCCACTTCTCCCTCCTGGCACTTTCCATGTGGGAGATATAGCAGGATGTATATTGGTTTTGAGGACAACTCAATGGACAGTGTAGGGAGAAAAGTTCCTGGCTCCTTGAATGCCGTTCCTGGAGACACTGCGATCAATGAGGGAGATATGTCAAGATGTGTGTTGGTTTTGAGGACGGCTCTCTGGAGAGTCTTAGCAAAGAGGTCACAGGGATAATCAGAGCAATTCTCAGAGACACTGAGAACAAGATGGACAGTTCCCTCCTGGCACTTTCCCTGTAGGAGATACCGCAAGACGTTTCTGTAGATTGGGCACAGCGCTCTGCAGGGTGTTAGCAGAGACTTTCCCGGGACAGTGAAACCCTATGTCAGAGACACTGAGAAGAAGCCCCAATGTTCCCTCCAGGCACTTTCAGTGTGGGTGCCTTCTCCACGTGGTTCCTGGTTTCCCTGCAGCGCTGAAGAGAATGTTAGCAAAGAGGTAACCGGGACAGTGAAAACAGTACTCAAAGACAGGGAGAGCAAGCTCTCTCTTGGCACTTTGGATGTGGGACATACAGCGAGATGTTTGCTGCTTTTGCGTTTGGCTGTTGGGAGATTTACAGCACAAAGATATCTAGTTGATTTGAAGCAGTTCCGAGAAAGTCTAAACATAATCGCCACTTCTCCCTCCTGGCACTTTCCATGTGGGAGATATAGCAGGATGTATATTGGTTTTGAGGACAACTCAATGGACAGTGTAGGGAGAAAAGTTCCTGGCTCCTTGAATGCCGTTCCTGGAGACACTGCGATCAATGTGGGAGATATGTCAAGATGTGTGTTTGTTTTGAGGACGGCTCTCTGGAGAGTCTTAGCAAAGAGGTCACAGGGATAATCAGAGCAATTCTCAGAGACACTGAGAACAAGCTCGACAATTCCCTCCTGGCACTTTCCCTGTAGGAGATACCGCAAGACGTTTCTGTAGATTGGGCACAGCGCTCTGCAGGGTGTTAGCAGAGACTTTCCCGGGACAGTGAAACCCTATGTCAGAGACACTGAGAAGAAGCCCCAATGTTCCCTCCAGGCACTTTCAGTGTGGGTGCCTTCTCCACGTGGTTCCTGGTTTCCCTGCAGCGCTGAAGAGAATGTTAGCAAAGAGGTAACCGGGACAGTGAAAACAGTACTCAAAGACAGGGAGAGCAAGCTCTCTCTTGGCACTTTGGATGTGGGACATACAGCGAGATGTTTGCTGCTTTTGCGTTTGGCTGTTGGGAGATTTACAGCACAAAGATATCTAGTTGATTTGAAGCAGTTCCGAGAAAGTCTAAACATAATCGCCACTTCTCCCTCCTGGCACTTTCCATGTGGGAGATATAGCAGGATGTATATTGGTTTTGAGGACAACTCAATGGACAGTGTAGGGAGAAAAGTTCCTGGCTCCTTGAATGCCGTTCCTGGAGACACTGCGATCAATGAGGGAGATATGTCAAGATGTGTGTTTGTTTTGAGGACGGCTCTCTGGAGAGTCTTAGCAAAGAGGTCACAGGGATAATCAGAGCAATTCTCAGAGACACTGAGAACAAGCAGGACAGTTCCCTCCTGGCACTTTCCCTGTAGGAGATACCGCAAGACGTTTCTGTAGATTGGGCACAGCGCTCTGCAGGGTGTTAGCAGAGACTTTCCCGGGACAGTGAAACCCTATGTCAGAGACACTGAGAAGAAGCCCCAATGTTCCCTCCAGGCACTTTCAGTGTGGGTGCCTTCTCCACGTGGTTCCTGGTTTCCCTGCAGCGCTGAAGAGAATGTTAGCAAAGAGGTAACCGGCACAGCGAAAACAGTACTCAAAGACAGGGAGAGCAAGCTCTCTCTTGGCACTTTGGATGTGGGACATACAGCGAGATGTTTGCTGCTTTTGCGTTTGGCTGTTGGGAGATTTACAGCACAAAGATATCTAGTTGATTTGAAGCAGTTCCGAGAAAGTCTAAACATAATCGCCACTTCTCCCTCCTGGCACTTTCCATGTGGGAGATATAGCAGGATGTATATTGGTTTTGAGGACAACTCAATGGACAGTGTAGGGAGAAAAGTTCCTGGCTCCTTGAATGCCGTTCCTGGAGACACTGCGATCAATGTGGGAGATATGTCAAGATGTGTGTTGGTTTTGAGGACGGCTCTCTGGAGAGTCTTAGCAAAGAGGTCACAGGGATAATCAGAGCAATTCTCAGAGACACTGAGAACAAGCTCGACAGTTCCCTCCTGGCACTTTCCCTGTAGGAGATACCGCAAGACGTTTCTGTAGATTGGGCACAGCGCTCTGCAGGGTGTTAGCAGAGACTTTCCCGGGACAGTGAAACCCTATGTCAGAGACACTGAGAAGAAGCCCCAATGTTCCCTCCAGGCACTTTCAGTGTGGGTGCCTTCTCCACGTGGTTCCTGGTTTCCCTGCAGCGCTGAAGAGAATGTTAGCAAAGAGGTAACCGGGACAGTGAAAACAGTACTCAAAGACAGGGAGAGCAAGCTCTCTCTTGGCACTTTGGATGTGGGACATACAGCGAGATGTTTGCTGCTTTTGCGTTTGGCTGTTGGGAGATTTACAGCACAAAGATATCTAGTTGATTTGAAGCAGTTCCGAGAAAGTCTAAACATAATCGCCACTTCTCCCTCCTGGCACTTTCCATGTGGGAGATATAGCAGGATGTATATTGGTTTTGAGGACAACTCAATGGACAGTGTAGGGAGAAAAGTTCCTGGCTCCTTGAATGCCGTTCCTGGAGACACTGCGATCAATGAGGGAGATATGTCAAGATGTGTGTTGGTTTTGAGGACGGCTCTCTGGAGAGTCTTAGCAAAGAGGTCACAGGGATAATCAGAGCAATTCTCAGAGACACTGAGAACAAGATGGACAGTTCCCTCCTGGCACTTTCCCTGTAGGAGATACCGCAAGACGTTTCTGTAGATTGGGCACAGCGCTCTGCAGGGTGTTAGCAGAGACTTTCCCGGGACAGTGAAACCCTATGTCAGAGACACTGAGAAGAAGCCCCAATGTTCCCTCCAGGCACTTTCAGTGTGGGTGCCTTCTCCACGTGGTTCCTGGTTTCCCTGCAGCGCTGAAGAGAATGTTAGCAAAGAGGTAACCGGGACAGTGAAAACAGTACTCAAAGACAGGGAGAGCAAGCTCTCTCTTGGCACTTTGGATGTGGGACATACAGCGAGATGTTTGCTGCTTTTGCGTTTGGCTGTTGGGAGATTTACAGCACAAAGATATCTAGTTGATTTGAAGCAGTTCCGAGAAAGTCTAAACATAATCGCCACTTCTCCCTCCTGGCACTTTCCATGTGGGAGATATAGCAGGATGTATATTGGTTTTGAGGACAACTCAATGGACAGTGTAGGGAGAAAAGTTCCTGGCTCCTTGAATGCCGTTCCTGGAGACACTGCGATCAATGTGGGAGATATGTCAAGATGTGTGTTGGTTTTGAGGACGGCTCTCTGGAGAGTCTTAGCAAAGAGGTCACAGGGATAATCAGAGCAATTCTCAGAGACACTGAGAACAAGCTCGACAATTCCCTCCTGGCACTTTCCCTGTAGGAGATACCGCAAGACGTTTCTGTAGATTGGGCACAGCGCTCTGCAGGGTGTTAGCAGAGACTTTCCCGGGACAGTGAAACCCTATGTCAGAGACACTGAGAAGAAGCCCCAATGTTCCCTCCAGGCACTTTCAGTGTGGGTGCCTTCTCCACGTGGTTCCTGGTTTCCCTGCAGCGCTGAAGAGAATGTTAGCAAAGAGGTAACCGGGACAGTGAAAACAGTACTCAAAGACAGGGAGAGCAAGCTCTCTCTTGGCACTTTGGATGTGGGACATACAGCGAGATGTTTGCTGCTTTTGCGTTTGGCTGTTGGGAGATTTACAGCACAAAGATATCTAGTTGATTTGAAGCAGTTCCGAGAAAGTCTAAACATAATCGCCACTTCTCCCTCCTGGCACTTTCCATGTGGGAGATATAGCAGGATGTATATTGGTTTTGAGGACAACTCAATGGACAGTGTAGGGAGAAAAGTTCCTGGCTCCTTGAATGCCGTTCCTGGAGACACTGCGATCAATGAGGGAGATATGTCAAGATGTGTGTTTGTTTTGAGGACGGCTCTCTGGAGAGTCTTAGCAAAGAGGTCACAGGGATAATCAGAGCAATTCTCAGAGACACTGAGAACAAGATGGACAGTTCCCTCCTGGCACTTTCCCTGTAGGAGATACCGCAAGACGTTTCTGTAGATTGGGCACAGCGCTCTGCAGGGTGTTAGCAGAGACTTTCCCGGGACAGTGAAACCCTATGTCAGAGACACTGAGAAGAAGCCCCAATGTTCCCTCCAGGCACTTTCAGTGTGGGTGCCTTCTCCACGTGGTTCCTGGTTTCCCTGCAGCGCTGAAGAGAATGTTAGCAAAGAGGTAACCGGCACAGCGAAAACAGTACTCAAAGACAGGGAGAGCAAGCTCTCTCTTGGCACTTTGGATGTGGGACATACAGCGAGATGTTTGCTGCTTTTGCGTTTGGCTGTTGGGAGATTTACAGCACAAAGATATCTAGTTGATTTGAAGCAGTTCCGAGAAAGTCTAAACATAATCGCCACTTCTCCCTCCTGGCACTTTCCATGTGGGAGATATAGCAGGATGTATATTGGTTTTGAGGACAACTCAATGGACAGTGTAGGGAGAAAAGTTCCTGGCTCCTTGAATGCCGTTCCTGGAGACACTGCGATCAATGTGGGAGATATGTCAAGATGTGTGTTGGTTTTGAGGACGGCTCTCTGGAGAGTCTTAGCAAAGAGGTCACAGGGATAATCAGAGCAATTCTCAGAGACACTGAGAACAAGCTCGACAATTCCCTCCTGGCACTTTCCCTGTAGGAGATACCGCAAGACGTTTCTGTAGATTGGGCACAGCGCTCTGCAGGGTGTTAGCAGAGACTTTCCCGGGACAGTGAAACCCTATGTCAGAGACACTGAGAAGAAGCCCCAATGTTCCCTCCAGGCACTTTCAGTGTGGGTGCCTTCTCCACGTGGTTCCTGGTTTCCCTGCAGCGCTGAAGAGAATGTTAGCAAAGAGGTAACCGGCACAGCGAAAACAGTACTCAAAGACAGGGAGAGCAAGCTCTCTCTTGGCACTTTGGATGTGGGACATACAGCGAGATGTTTGCTGCTTTTGCGTTTGGCTGTTGGGAGATTTACAGCACAAAGATATCTAGTTGATTTGAAGCAGTTCCGAGAAAGTCTAAACATAATCGCCACTTCTCCCTCCTGGCACTTTCCATGTGGGAGATATAGCAGGATGTATATTGGTTTTGAGGACAACTCAATGGACAGTGTAGGGAGAAAAGTTCCTGGCTCCTTGAATGCCGTTCCTGGAGACACTGCGATCAATGTGGGAGATATGTCAAGATGTGTGTTGGTTTTGAGGACGGCTCTCTGGAGAGTCTTAGCAAAGAGGTCACAGGGATAATCAGAGCAATTCTCAGAGACACTGAGAACAAGATGGACAGTTCCCTCCTGGCACTTTCCCTGTAGGAGATACCGCAAGACGTTTCTGTAGATTTGGCACAGCGCTCTGCAGGGTGTTAGCAGAGACTTTCCCGGGACAGTGAAACCCTATGTCAGAGACACTGAGAAGAAGCCCCAATGTTCCCTCCAGGCACTTTCAGTGTGGGTGCCTTCTCCACGTGGTTCCTGGTTTCCCTGCAGCGCTGAAGAGAATGTTAGCAAAGAGGTAACCGGCACAGCGAAAACAGTACTCAAAGACAGGGAGAGCAAGCTCTCTCTTGGCACTTTGGATGTGGGACATACAGCGAGATGTTTGCTGCTTTTGCGTTTGGCTGTTGGGAGATTTACAGCACAAAGATATCTAGTTGATTTGAAGCAGTTCCGAGAAAGTCTAAACATAATCGCCACTTCTCCCTCCTGGCACTTTCCATGTGGGAGATATAGCAGGATGTATATTGGTTTTGAGGACAACTCAATGGACAGTGTAGGGAGAAAAGTTCCTGGCTCCTTGAATGCCGTTCCTGGAGACACTGCGATCAATGTGGGAGATATGTCAAGATGTGTGTTTGTTTTGAGGACGGCTCTCTGGAGAGTCTTAGCAAAGAGGTCACAGGGATAATCAGAGCAATTCTCAGAGACACTGAGAACAAGATGGACAGTTCCCTCCTGGCACTTTCCCTGTAGGAGATACCGCAAGACGTTTCTGTAGATTGGGCACAGCGCTCTGCAGGGTGTTAGCAGAGACTTTCCCGGGACAGTGAAACCCTATGTCAGAGACACTGAGAAGAAGCCCCAATGTTCCCTCCAGGCACTTTCAGTGTGGGTGCCTTCTCCACGTGGTTCCTGGTTTCCCTGCAGCGCTGAAGAGAATGTTAGCAAAGAGGTAACCGGCACAGCGAAAACAGTACTCAAAGACAGGGAGAGCAAGCTCTCTCTTGGCACTTTGGATGTGGGACATACAGCGAGATGTTTGCTGCTTTTGCGTTTGGCTGTTGGGAGATTTACAGCACAAAGATATCTAGTTGATTTGAAGCAGTTCCGAGAAAGTCTAAACATAATCGCCACTTCTCCCTCCTGGCACTTTCCATGTGGGAGATATAGCAGGATGTATATTGGTTTTGAGGACAACTCAATGGACAGTGTGGGGAGAAAAGTTCCTGGCTCCTTGAATGCCGTTCCTGGAGACACTGCGATCAATGTGGGAGATATGTCAAGATGTGTGTTGGTTTTGAGGACGGCTCTCTGGAGAGTCTTAGCAAAGAGGTCACAGGGATAATCAGAGCAATTCTCAGAGACACTGAGAACAAGATGGACAGTTCCCTCCTGGCACTTTCCCTGTAGGAGATACCGCAAGACGTTTCTGTAGATTGGGCACAGCGCTCTGCAGGGTGTTAGCAGAGACTTTCCCGGGACAGTGAAACCCTATGTCAGAGACACTGAGAAGAAGCCCCAATGTTCCCTCCAGGCACTTTCAGTGTGGGTGCCTTCTCCACGTGGTTCCTGGTTTCCCTGCAGCGCTGAAGAGAATGTTAGCAAAGAGGTAACCGGCACAGCGAAAACAGTACTCAAAGACAGGGAGAGCAAGCTCTCTCTTGGCACTTTGGATGTGGGACATACAGCGAGATGTTTGCTGCTTTTGCGTTTGGCTGTTGGGAGATTTACAGCACAAAGATATCTAGTTGATTTGAAGCAGTTCCGAGAAAGTCTAAACATAATCGCCACTTCTCCCTCCTGGCACTTTCCATGTGGGAGATATAGCAGGATGTATATTGGTTTTGAGGACAACTCAATGGACAGTGTAGGGAGAAAAGTTCCTGGCTCCTTGAATGCCGTTCCTGGAGACACTGCGATCAATGTGGGAGATATGTCAAGATGTGTGTTGGTTTTGAGGACGGCTCTCTGGAGAGTCTTAGCAAAGAGGTCACAGGGATAATCAGAGCAATTCTCAGAGACACTGAGAACAAGCTCGACAATTCCCTCCTGGCACTTTCCCTGTAGGAGATACCGCAAGACGTTTCTGTAGATTGGGCACAGCGCTCTGCAGGGTGTTAGCAGAGACTTTCCCGGGACAGTGAAACCCTATGTCAGAGACACTGAGAAGAAGCCCCAATGTTCCCTCCAGGCACTTTCAGTGTGGGTGCCTTCTCCACGTGGTTCCTGGTTTCCCTGCAGCGCTGAAGAGAATGTTAGCAAAGAGGTAACCGGCACAGCGAAAACAGTACTCAAAGAGAGGGAGAGCAAGCTCTCTCTTGGCACTTTGGATGTGGGACATACAGCGAGATGTTTGCTGCTTTTGCGTTTGGCTGTTGGGAGATTTACAGCACAAAGATATCTAGTTGATTTGAAGCAGTTCCGAGAAAGTCTAAACATAATCGCCACTTCTCCCACCTGGCACTTTCCATGTGGGAGATATAGCAGGATGTATATTGGTTTTGAGGACAACTCAATGGACAGTGTAGGGAGAAAAGTTCCTGGCTCCTTGAATGCCGTTCCTGGAGACACTGCGATCAATGTGGGAGATATGTCAAGATGTGTGTTGGTTTTGAGGACGGCTCTCTGGAGAGTCTTAGCAAAGAGGTCACAGGGATAATCAGAGCAATTCTCAGAGACACTGAGAACAAGCTCGACAGTTCCCTCCTGGCACTTTCCCTGTAGGAGATACCGCAAGACGTTTCTGTAGATTGGGCACAGCGCTCTGCAGGGTGTTAGCAGAGACTTTCCCGGGACAGTGAAACCCTATGTCAGAGACACTGAGAAGAAGCCCCAATGTTCCCTCCAGGCACTTTCAGTGTGGGTGCCTTCTCCACGTGGTTCCTGGTTTCCCTGCAGCGCTGAAGAGAATGTTAGCAAAGAGGTAACCGGCACAGCGAAAACAGTACTCAAAGACAGGGAGAGCAAGCTCTCTCTTGGCACTTTGGATGTGGGACATACAGCGAGATGTTTGCTGCTTTTGCGTTTGGCTGTTGGGAGATTTACAGCACAAAGATATCTAGTTGATTTGAAGCAGTTCCGAGAAAGTCTAAACATAATCGCCACTTCTCCCTCCTGGCACTTTCCATGTGGGAGATATAGCAGGATGTATATTGGTTTTGAGGACAACTCAATGGACAGTGTAGGGAGAAAAGTTCCTGGCTCCTTGAATGCCGTTCCTGGAGACACTGCGATCAATGTGGGAGATATGTCAAGATGTGTGTTGGTTTTGAGGACGGCTCTCTGGAGAGTCTTAGCAAAGAGGTCACAGGGATAATCAGAGCAATTCTCAGAGACACTGAGAACAAGCTCGACAATTCCCTCCTGGCACTTTCCCTGTAGGAGATACCGCAAGACGTTTCTGTAGATTGGGCACAGCGCTCTGCAGGGTGTTAGCAGAGACTTTCCCGGGACAGTGAAACCCTATGTCAGAGACACTGAGAAGAAGCCCCAATGTTCCCTCCAGGCACTTTCAGTGTGGGTGCCTTCTCCACGTGGTTCCTGGTTTCCCTGCAGCGCTGAAGAGAATGTTAGCAAAGAGGTAACCGGCACAGCGAAAACAGTACTCAAAGACAGGGAGAGCAAGCTCTCTCTTGGCACTTTGGATGTGGGACATACAGCGAGATGTTTGCTGCTTTTGCGTTTGGCTGTTGGGAGATTTACAGCACAAAGATATCTAGTTGATTTGAAGCAGTTCCGAGAAAGTCTAAACATAATCACCACTTCTCCCTCCTGGCACTTTCCATGTGGGAGATATAGCAGGATGTATATTGGTTTTGAGGACAACTCAATGGACAGTGTAGGGAGAAAAGTTCCTGGCTCCTTGAATGCCGTTCCTGGAGACACTGCGATCAATGTGGGAGATATGTCAAGATGTGTGTTGGTTTTGAGGACGGCTCTCTGGAGAGTCTTAGCAAAGAGGTCACAGGGATAATCAGAGCAATTCTCAGAGACACTGAGAACAAGATGGACAGTTCCCTCCTGGCACTTTCCCTGTAGGAGATACCGCAAGACGTTTCTGTAGATTGGGCACAGCGCTCTGCAGGGTGTTAGCAGAGACTTTCCCGGGACAGTGAAACCCTATGTCAGAGACACTGAGAAGAAGCCCCAATGTTCCCTCCAGGCACTTTCAGTGTGGGTGCCTTCTCCACGTGGTTCCTGGTTTCCCTGCAGCGCTGAAGAGAATGTTAGCAAAGAGGTAACCGGCACAGCGAAAACAGTACTCAAAGACAGGGAGAGCAAGCTCTCTCTTGGCACTTTGGATGTGGGACATACAGCGAGATGTTTGCTGCTTTTGCGTTTGGCTGTTGGGAGATTTACAGCACAAAGATATCTAGTTGATTTGAAGCAGTTCCGAGAAAGTCTAAACATAATCGCCACTTCTCCCTCCTGGCACTTTCCATGTGGGAGATATAGCAGGATGTATATTGGTTTTGAGGACAACTCAATGGACAGTGTAGGGAGAAAAGTTCCTGGCTCCTTGAATGCCGTTCCTGGAGACACTGCGATCAATGTGGGAGATATGTCAAGATGTGTGTTGGTTTTGAGGACGGCTCTCTGGAGAGTCTTAGCAAAGAGGTCACAGGGATAATCAGAGCAATTCTCAGAGACACTGAGAACAAGCTCGACAATTCCCTCCTGGCACTTTCCCTGTAGGAGATACCGCAAGACGTTTCTGTAGATTGGGCACAGCGCTCTGCAGGGTGTTAGCAGAGACTTTCCCGGGACAGTGAAACCCTATGTCAGAGACACTGAGAAGAAGCCCCAATGTTCCCTCCAGGCACTTTCAGTGTGGGTGCCTTCTCCACGTGGTTCCTGGTTTCCCTGCAGCGCTGAAGAGAATGTTAGCAAAGAGGTAACCGGCACAGCGAAAACAGTACTCAAAGACAGGGAGAGCAAGCTCTCTCTTGGCACTTTGGATGTGGGACATACAGCGAGATGTTTGCTGCTTTTGCGTTTGGCTGTTGGGAGATTTACAGCACAAAGATATCTAGTTGATTTGAAGCAGTTCCGAGAAAGTCTAAACATAATCGCCACTTCTCCCTCCTGGCACTTTCCATGTGGGAGATATAGCAGGATGTATATTGGTTTTGAGGACAACTCAATGGACAGTGTAGGGAGAAAAGTTCCTGGCTCCTTGAATGCCGTTCCTGGAGACACTGCGATCAATATGGGAGATATGTCAAGATGTGTGTTGGTTTTGAGGACGGCTCTCTGGAGAGTCTTAGCAAAGAGGTCACAGGGATAATCAGAGCAATTCTCAGAGACACTGAGAACAAGATGGACAGTTCCCTCCTGGCACTTTCCCTGTAGGAGATACCGCAAGACGTTTCTGTAGATTGGGCACAGCGCTCTGCAGGGTGTTAGCAGAGACTTTCCCGGGACAGTGAAACCCTATGTCAGAGACACTGAGAAGAAGCCCCAATGTTCCCTCCAGGCACTTTCAGTGTGGGTGCCTTCTCCACGTGGTTCCTGGTTTCCCTGCAGCGCTGAAGAGAATGTTAGCAAAGAGGTAACCGGCACAGCGAAAACAGTACTCAAAGACAGGGAGAGCAAGCTCTCTCTTGGCACTTTGGATGTGGGACATACAGCGAGATGTTTGCTGCTTTTGCGTTTGGCTGTTGGGAGATTTACAGCACAAAGATATCTAGTTGATTTGAAGCAGTTCCGAGAAAGTCTAAACATAATCGCCACTTCTCCCTCCTGGCACTTTCCATGTGGGAGATATAGCAGGATGTATATTGGTTTTGAGGACAACTCAATGGACAGTGTAGGGAGAAAAGTTCCTGGCTCCTTGAATGCCGTTCCTGGAGACACTGCGATCAATGTGGGAGATATGTCAAGATGTGTGTTGGTTTTGAGGACGGCTCTCTGGAGAGTCTTAGCAAAGAGGTCACAGGGATAATCAGAGCAATTCTCAGAGACACTGAGAACAAGCTCGACAATTCCCTCCTGGCACTTTCCCTGTAGGAGATACCGCAAGACGTTTCTGTAGATTGGGCACAGCGCTCTGCAGGGTGTTAGCAGAGACTTTCCCGGGACAGTGAAACCCTATGTCAGAGACACTGAGAAGAAGCCCCAATGTTCCCTCCAGGCACTTTCAGTGTGGGTGCCTTCTCCACGTGGTTCCTGGTTTCCCTGCAGCGCTGAAGAGAATGTTAGCAAAGAGGTAACCGGCACAGCGAAAACAGTACTCAAAGACAGGGAGAGCAAGCTCTCTCTTGGCACTTTGGATGTGGGACATACAGCGAGATGTTTGCTGCTTTTGCGTTTGGCTGTTGGGAGATTTACAGCACAAAGATATCTAGTTGATTTGAAGCAGTTCCGAGAAAGTCTAAACATAATCGCCACTTCTCCCTCCTGGCACTTTCCATGTGGGAGATATAGCAGGATGTATATTGGTTTTGAGGACAACTCAATGGACAGTGTAGGGAGAAAAGTTCCTGGCTCCTTGAATGCCGTTCCTGGAGACACTGCGATCAATATGGGAGATATGTCAAGATGTGTGTTGGTTTTGAGGACGGCTCTCTGGAGAGTCTTAGCAAAGAGGTCACAGGGATAATCAGAGCAATTCTCAGAGACACTGAGAACAAGCTCGACAATTCCCTCCTGGCACTTTCCCTGTAGGAGATACCGCAAGACGTTTCTGTAGATTGGGCACAGCGCTCTGCAGGGTGTTAGCAGAGACTTTCCCGGGACAGTGAAACCCTATGTCAGAGACACTGAGAAGAAGCCCCAATGTTCCCTCCAGGCACTTTCAGTGTGGGTGCCTTCTCCACGTGGTTCCTGGTTTCCCTGCAGCGCTGAAGAGAATGTTAGCAAAGAGGTAACCGGCACAGCGAAAACAGTACTCAAAGACAGGGAGAGCAAGCTCTCTCTTGGCACTTTGGATGTGGGACATACAGCGAGATGTTTGCTGCTTTTGCGTTTGACTGTTGGGAGATTTACAGCACAAAGATATCTAGTTGATTTGAAGCAGTTCCGAGAAAGTCTAAACATAATCGCCACTTCTCCCTCCTGGCACTTTCCATGTGGGAGATATAGCAGGATGTATATTGGTTTTGAGGACAACTCAATGGACAGTGTAGGGAGAAAAGTTCCTGGCTCCTTGAATGCCGTTCCTGGAGACACTGCGATCAATGTGGGAGATATGTCAAGATGTGTGTTGGTTTTGAGGACGGCTCTCTGGAGAGTCTTAGCAAAGAGGTCACAGGGATAATCAGAGCAATTCTCAGAGACACTGAGAACAAGCTCGACAATTCCCTCCTGGCACTTTCCCTGTAGGAGATACCGCAAGACGTTTCTGTAGATTGGGCACAGCGCTCTGCAGGGTGTTAGCAGAGACTTTCCCGGGACAGTGAAACCCTATGTCAGAGACACTGAGAAGAAGCCCCAATGTTCCCTCCAGGCACTTTCAGTGTGGGTGCCTTCTCCACGTGGTTCCTGGTTTCCCTGCAGCGCTGAAGAGAATGTTAGCAAAGAGGTAACCGGCACAGCGAAAACAGTACTCAAAGACAGGGAGAGCAAGCTCTCTCTTGGCACTTTGGATGTGGGACATACAGCGAGATGTTTGCTGCTTTTGCGTTTGGCTGTTGGGAGATTTACAGCACAAAGATATCTAGTTGATTTGAAGCAGTTCCGAGAAAGTCTAAACATAATCGCCACTTCTCCCTCCTGGCACTTTCCATGTGGGAGATATAGCAGGATGTATATTGGTTTTGAGGACAACTCAATGGACAGTGGGGGGAGAAAAGTTCCTGGCTCCTTGAATGCCGTTCCTGGAGACACTGCGATCAATGTGGGAGATATGTCAAGATGTGTGTTTGTTTTGAGGACGGCTCTCTGGAGAGTCTTAGCAAAGAGGTCACAGGGATAATCAGAGCAATTCTCAGAGACACTGAGAACAAGCTCGACAATTCCCTCCTGGCACTTTCCCTGTAGGAGATACCGCAAGACGTTTCTGTAGATTGGGCACAGCGCTCTGCAGGGTGTTAGCAGAGACTTTCCCGGGACAGTGAAACCCTATGTCAGAGACACTGAGAAGAAGCCCCAATGTTCCCTCCAGGCACTTTCAGTGTGGGTGCCTTCTCCACGTGGTTCCTGGTTTCCCTGCAGCGCTGAAGAGAATGTTAGCAAAGAGGTAACCGGCACAGCGAAAACAGTACTCAAAGACAGGGAGAGCAAGCTCTCTCTTGGCACTTTGGATGTGGGACATACAGCGAGATGTTTGCTGCTTTTGCGTTTGGCTGTTGGGAGATTTACAGCACAAAGATATCTAGTTGATTTGAAGCAGTTCCGAGAAAGTCTAAACATAATCGCCACTTCTCCCTCCTGGCACTTTCCATGTGGGAGATATAGCAGGATGTATATTGGTTTTGAGGACAACTCAATGGACAGTGTAGGGAGAAAAGTTCCTGGCTCCTTGAATGCCGTTCCTGGAGACACTGCGATCAATGTGGGAGATATGTCAAGATGTGTGTTGGTTTTGAGGACGGCTCTCTGGAGAGTCTTAGCAAAGAGGTCACAGGGATAATCAGAGCAATTCTCAGAGACACTGAGAACAAGCTCGACAATTCCCTCCTGGCACTTTCCCTGTAGGAGATACCGCAAGACGTTTCTGTAGATTGGGCACAGCGCTCTGCAGGGTGTTAGCAGAGACTTTCCCGGGACAGTGAAACCCTATGTCAGAGACACTGAGAAGAAGCCCCAATGTTCCCTCCAGGCACTTTCAGTGTGGGTGCCTTCTCCACGTGGTTCCTGGTTTCCCTGCAGCGCTGAAGAGAATGTTAGCAAAGAGGTAACCGGGACAGTGAAAACAGTACTCAAAGACAGGGAGAGCAAGCTCTCTCTTGGCACTTTGGATGTGGGACATACAGCGAGATGTTTGCTGCTTTTGCGTTTGGCTGTTGGGAGATTTACAGCACAAAGATATCTAGTTGATTTGAAGCAGTTCCGAGAAAGTCTAAACATAATCGCCACTTCTCCCTCCTGGCACTTTCCATGTGGGAGATATAGCAGGATGTATATTGGTTTTGAGGACAACTCAATGGACAGTGTAGGGAGAAAAGTTCCTGGCTCCTTGAATGCCGTTCCTGGAGACACTGCGATCAATGTGGGAGATATGTCAAGATGTGTGTTGGTTTTGAGGACGGCTCTCTGGAGAGTCTTAGCAAAGAGGTCACAGGGATAATCAGAGCAATTCTCAGAGACACTGAGAACAAGATGGACAGTTCCCTCCTGGCACTTTCCCTGTAGGAGATACCGCAAGACGTTTCTGTAGATTGGGCACAGCGCTCTGCAGGGTGTTAGCAGAGACTTTCCCGGGACAGTGAAACCCTATGTCAGAGACACTGAGAAGAAGCCCCAATGTTCCCTCCAGGCACTTTCAGTGTGGGTGCCTTCTCCACGTGGTTCCTGGTTTCCCTGCAGCGCTGAAGAGAATGTTAGCAAAGAGGTAACCGGCACAGCGAAAACAGTACTCAAAGACAGGGAGAGCAAGCTCTCTCTTGGCACTTTGGATGTGGGACATACAGCGAGATGTTTGCTGCTTTTGCGTTTGGCTGTTGGGAGATTTACAGCACAAAGATATCTAGTTGATTTGAAGCAGTTCCGAGAAAGTCTAAACATAATCGCCACTTCTCCCTCCTGGCACTTTCCATGTGGGAGATATAGCAGGATGTATATTGGTTTTGAGGACAACTCAATGGACAGTGTAGGGAGAAAAGTTCCTGGCTCCTTGAATGCCGTTCCTGGAGACACTGCGATCAATGTGGGAGATATGTCAAGATGTGTGTTGGTTTTGAGGACGGCTCTCTGGAGAGTCTTAGCAAAGAGGTCACAGGGATAATCAGAGCAATTCTCAGAGACACTGAGAACAAGCTCGACAATTCCCTCCTGGCACTTTCCCTGTAGGAGATACCGCAAGACGTTTCTGTAGATTGGGCACAGCGCTCTGCAGGGTGTTAGCAGAGACTTTCCCGGGACAGTGAAACCCTATGTCAGAGACACTGAGAAGAAGCCCCAATGTTCCCTCCAGGCACTTTCAGTGTGGGTGCCTTCTCCACGTGGTTCCTGGTTTCCCTGCAGCGCTGAAGAGAATGTTAGCAAAGAGGTAACCGGCACAGCGAAAACAGTACTCAAAGACAGGGAGAGCAAGCTCTCTCTTGGCACTTTGGATGTGGGACATACAGCGAGATGTTTGCTGCTTTTGCGTTTGGCTGTTGGGAGATTTACAGCACAAAGATATCTAGTTGATTTGAAGCAGTTCCGAGAAAGTCTAAACATAATCGCCACTTCTCCCTCCTGGCACTTTCCATGTGGGAGATATAGCAGGATGTATATTGGTTTTGAGGACAACTCAATGGACAGTGTAGGGAGAAAAGTTCCTGGCTCCTTGAATGCCGTTCCTGGAGACACTGCGATCAATGTGGGAGATATGTCAAGATGTGTGTTGGTTTTGAGGACGGCTCTCTGGAGAGTCTTAGCAAAGAGGTCACAGGGATAATCAGAGCAATTCTCAGAGACACTGAGAACAAGCTCGACAATTCCCTCCTGGCACTTTCCCTGTAGGAGATACCGCAAGACGTTTCTGTAGATTGGGCACAGCGCTCTGCAGGGTGTTAGCAGAGACTTTCCCGGGACAGTGAAACCCTATGTCAGAGACACTGAGAAGAAGCCCCAATGTTCCCTCCAGGCACTTTCAGTGTGGGTGCCTTCTCCACGTGGTTCCTGGTTTCCCTGCAGCGCTGAAGAGAATGTTAGCAAAGAGGTAACCGGCACAGCGAAAACAGTACTCAAAGACAGGGAGAGCAAGCTCTCTCTTGGCACTTTGGATGTGGGACATACAGCGAGATGTTTGCTGCTTTTGCGTTTGGCTGTTGGGAGATTTACAGCACAAAGATATCTAGTTGATTTGAAGCAGTTCCGAGAAAGTCTAAACATAATCGCCACTTCTCCCTCCTGGCACTTTCCATGTGGGAGATATAGCAGGATGTATATTGGTTTTGAGGACAACTCAATGGACAGTGGGGGGAGAAAAGTTCCTGGCTCCTTGAATGCCGTTCCTGGAGACACTGCGATCAATGTGGGAGATATGTCAAGATGTGTGTTTGTTTTGAGGACGGCTCTCTGGAGAGTCTTAGCAAAGAGGTCACAGGGATAATCAGAGCAATTCTCAGAGACACTGAGAACAAGCTCGACAATTCCCTCCTGGCACTTTCCCTGTAGGAGATACCGCAAGACGTTTCTGTAGATTGGGCACAGCGCTCTGCAGGGTGTTAGCAGAGACTTTCCCGGGACAGTGAAACCCTATGTCAGAGACACTGAGAAGAAGCCCCAATGTTCCCTCCAGGCACTTTCAGTGTGGGTGCCTTCTCCACGTGGTTCCTGGTTTCCCTGCAGCGCTGAAGAGAATGTTAGCAAAGAGGTAACCGGCACAGCGAAAACAGTACTCAAAGACAGGGAGAGCAAGCTCTCTCTTGGCACTTTGGATGTGGGACATACAGCGAGATGTTTGCTGCTTTTGCGTTTGGCTGTTGGGAGATTTACAGCACAAAGATATCTAGTTGATTTGAAGCAGTTCCGAGAAAGTCTAAACATAATCGCCACTTCTCCCTCCTGGCACTTTCCATGTGGGAGATATAGCAGGATGTATATTGGTTTTGAGGACAACTCAATGGACAGTGTAGGGAGAAAAGTTCCTGGCTCCTTGAATGCCGTTCCTGGAGACACTGCGATCAATGTGGGAGATATGTCAAGATGTGTGTTGGTTTTGAGGACGGCTCTCTGGAGAGTCTTAGCAAAGAGGTCACAGGGATAATCAGAGCAATTCTCAGAGACACTGAGAACAAGATGGACAGTTCCCTCCTGGCACTTTCCCTGTAGGAGATACCGCAAGACGTTTCTGTAGATTGGGCACAGCGCTCTGCAGGGTGTTAGCAGAGACTTTCCCGGGACAGTGAAACCCTATGTCAGAGACACTGAGAAGAAGCCCCAATGTTCCCTCCAGGCACTTTCAGTGTGGGTGCCTTCTCCACGTGGTTCCTGGTTTCCCTGCAGCGCTGAAGAGAATGTTAGCAAAGAGGTAACCGGCACAGCGAAAACAGTACTCAAAGACAGGGAGAGCAAGCTCTCTCTTGGCACTTTGGATGTGGGACATACAGCGAGATGTTTGCTGCTTTTGCGTTTGGCTGTTGGGAGATTTACAGCACAAAGATATCTAGTTGATTTGAAGCAGTTCCGAGAAAGTCTAAACATAATCGCCACTTCTCCCTCCTGGCACTTTCCATGTGGGAGATATAGCAGGATGTATATTGGTTTTGAGGACAACTCAATGGACAGTGTGGGGAGAAAAGTTCCTGGCTCCTTGAATGCCGTTCCTGGAGACACTGCGATCAATGTGGGAGATATGTCAAGATGTGTGTTGGTTTTGAGGACGGCTCTCTGGAGAGTCTTAGCAAAGAGGTCACAGGGATAATCAGAGCAATTCTCAGAGACACTGAGAACAAGATGGACAGTTCCCTCCTGGCACTTTCCCTGTAGGAGATACCGCAAGACGTTTCTGTAGATTGGGCACAGCGCTCTGCAGGGTGTTAGCAGAGACTTTCCCGGGACAGTGAAACCCTATGTCAGAGACACTGAGAAGAAGCCCCAATGTTCCCTCCAGGCACTTTCAGTGTGGGTGCCTTCTCCACGTGGTTCCTGGTTTCCCTGCAGCGCTGAAGAGAATGTTAGCAAAGAGGTAACCGGCACAGCGAAAACAGTACTCAAAGACAGGGAGAGCAAGCTCTCTCTTGGCACTTTGGATGTGGGACATACAGCGAGATGTTTGCTGCTTTTGCGTTTGGCTGTTGGGAGATTTACAGCACAAAGATATCTAGTTGATTTGAAGCAGTTCCGAGAAAGTCTAAACATAATCGCCACTTCTCCCTCCTGGCACTTTCCATGTGGGAGATATAGCAGGATGTATATTGGTTTTGAGGACAACTCAATGGACAGTGTAGGGAGAAAAGTTCCTGGCTCCTTGAATGCCGTTCCTGGAGACACTGCGATCAATGTGGGAGATATGTCAAGATGTGTGTTGGTTTTGAGGACGGCTCTCTGGAGAGTCTTAGCAAAGAGGTCACAGGGATAATCAGAGCAATTCTCAGAGACACTGAGAACAAGCTCGACAATTCCCTCCTGGCACTTTCCCTGTAGGAGATACCGCAAGACGTTTCTGTAGATTGGGCACAGCGCTCTGCAGGGTGTTAGCAGAGACTTTCCCGGGACAGTGAAACCCTATGTCAGAGACACTGAGAAGAAGCCCCAATGTTCCCTCCAGGCACTTTCAGTGTGGGTGCCTTCTCCACGTGGTTCCTGGTTTCCCTGCAGCGCTGAAGAGAATGTTAGCAAAGAGGTAACCGGGACAGTGAAAACAGTACTCAAAGACAGGGAGAGCAAGCTCTCTCTTGGCACTTTGGATGTGGGACATACAGCGAGATGTTTGCTGCTTTTGCGTTTGGCTGTTGGGAGATTTACAGCACAAAGATATCTAGTTGATTTGAAGCAGTTCCGAGAAAGTCTAAACATAATCGCCACTTCTCCCTCCTGGCACTTTCCATGTGGGAGATATAGCAGGATGTATATTGGTTTTGAGGACAACTCAATGGACAGTGTAGGGAGAAAAGTTCCTGGCTCCTTGAATGCCGTTCCTGGAGACACTGCGATCAATGTGGGAGATATGTCAAGATGTGTGTTGGTTTTGAGGACGGCTCTCTGGAGAGTCTTAGCAAAGAGGTCACAGGGATAATCAGAGCAATTCTCAGAGACACTGAGAACAAGATGGACAGTTCCCTCCTGGCACTTTCCCTGTAGGAGATACCGCAAGACGTTTCTGTAGATTGGGCACAGCGCTCTGCAGGGTGTTAGCAGAGACTTTCCCGGGACAGTGAAACCCTATGTCAGAGACACTGAGAAGAAGCCCCAATGTTCCCTCCAGGCACTTTCAGTGTGGGTGCCTTCTCCACGTGGTTCCTGGTTTCCCTGCAGCGCTGAAGAGAATGTTAGCAAAGAGGTAACCGGCACAGCGAAAACAGTACTCAAAGACAGGGAGAGCAAGCTCTCTCTTGGCACTTTGGATGTGGGACATACAGCGAGATGTTTGCTGCTTTTGCGTTTGGCTGTTGGGAGATTTACAGCACAAAGATATCTAGTTGATTTGAAGCAGTTCCGAGAAAGTCTAAACATAATCGCCACTTCTCCCTCCTGGCACTTTCCATGTGGGAGATATAGCAGGATGTATATTGGTTTTGAGGACAACTCAATGGACAGTGTAGGGAGAAAAGTTCCTGGCTCCTTGAATGCCGTTCCTGGAGACACTGCGATCAATGTGGGAGATATGTCAAGATGTGTGTTGGTTTTGAGGACGGCTCTCTGGAGAGTCTTAGCAAAGAGGTCACAGGGATAATCAGAGCAATTCTCAGAGACACTGAGAACAAGCTCGACAATTCCCTCCTGGCACTTTCCCTGTAGGAGATACCGCAAGACGTTTCTGTAGATTGGGCACAGCGCTCTGCAGGGTGTTAGCAGAGACTTTCCCGGGACAGTGAAACCCTATGTCAGAGACACTGAGAAGAAGCCCCAATGTTCCCTCCAGGCACTTTCAGTGTGGGTGCCTTCTCCACGTGGTTCCTGGTTTCCCTGCAGCGCTGAAGAGAATGTTAGCAAAGAGGTAACCGGCACAGCGAAAACAGTACTCAAAGACAGGGAGAGCAAGCTCTCTCTTGGCACTTTGGATGTGGGACATACAGCGAGATGTTTGCTGCTTTTGCGTTTGGCTGTTGGGAGATTTACAGCACAAAGATATCTAGTTGATTTGAAGCAGTTCCGAGAAAGTCTAAACATAATCGCCACTTCTCCCTCCTGGCACTTTCCATGTGGGAGATATAGCAGGATGTATATTGGTTTTGAGGACAACTCAATGGACAGTGTAGGGAGAAAAGTTCCTGGCTCCTTGAATGCCGTTCCTGGAGACACTGCGATCAATGTGGGAGATATGTCAAGATGTGTGTTGGTTTTGAGGACGGCTCTCTGGAGAGTCTTAGCAAAGAGGTCACAGGGATAATCAGAGCAATTCTCAGAGACACTGAGAACAAGCTCGACAATTCCCTCCTGGCACTTTCCCTGTAGGAGATACCGCAAGACGTTTCTGTAGATTGGGCACAGCGCTCTGCAGGGTGTTAGCAGAGACTTTCCCGGGACAGTGAAACCCTATGTCAGAGACACTGAGAAGAAGCCCCAATGTTCCCTCCAGGCACTTTCAGTGTGGGTGCCTTCTCCACGTGGTTCCTGGTTTCCCTGCAGCGCTGAAGAGAATGTTAGCAAAGAGGTAACCGGCACAGCGAAAACAGTACTCAAAGACAGGGAGAGCAAGCTCTCTCTTGGCACTTTGGATGTGGGACATACAGCGAGATGTTTGCTGCTTTTGCGTTTGGCTGTTGGGAGATTTACAGCACAAAGATATCTAGTTGATTTGAAGCAGTTCCGAGAAAGTCTAAACATAATCGCCACTTCTCCCTCCTGGCACTTTCCATGTGGGAGATATAGCAGGATGTATATTGGTTTTGAGGACAACTCAATGGACAGTGGGGGGAGAAAAGTTCCTGGCTCCTTGAATGCCGTTCCTGGAGACACTGCGATCAATGTGGGAGATATGTCAAGATGTGTGTTTGTTTTGAGGACGGCTCTCTGGAGAGTCTTAGCAAAGAGGTCACAGGGATAATCAGAGCAATTCTCAGAGACACTGAGAACAAGCTCGACAATTCCCTCCTGGCACTTTCCCTGTAGGAGATACCGCAAGACGTTTCTGTAGATTGGGCACAGCGCTCTGCAGGGTGTTAGCAGAGACTTTCCCGGGACAGTGAAACCCTATGTCAGAGACACTGAGAAGAAGCCCCAATGTTCCCTCCAGGCACTTTCAGTGTGGGTGCCTTCTCCACGTGGTTCCTGGTTTCCCTGCAGCGCTGAAGAGAATGTTAGCAAAGAGGTAACCGGCACAGCGAAAACAGTACTCAAAGACAGGGAGAGCAAGCTCTCTCTTGGCACTTTGGATGTGGGACATACAGCGAGATGTTTGCTGCTTTTGCGTTTGGCTGTTGGGAGATTTACAGCACAAAGATATCTAGTTGATTTGAAGCAGTTCCGAGAAAGTCTAAACATAATCGCCACTTCTCCCTCCTGGCACTTTCCATGTGGGAGATATAGCAGGATGTATATTGGTTTTGAGGACAACTCAATGGACAGTGTAGGGAGAAAAGTTCCTGGCTCCTTGAATGCCGTTCCTGGAGACACTGCGATCAATGTGGGAGATATGTCAAGATGTGTGTTGGTTTTGAGGACGGCTCTCTGGAGAGTCTTAGCAAAGAGGTCACAGGGATAATCAGAGCAATTCTCAGAGACACTGAGAACAAGATGGACAGTTCCCTCCTGGCACTTTCCCTGTAGGAGATACCGCAAGACGTTTCTGTAGATTGGGCACAGCGCTCTGCAGGGTGTTAGCAGAGACTTTCCCGGGACAGTGAAACCCTATGTCAGAGACACTGAGAAGAAGCCCCAATGTTCCCTCCAGGCACTTTCAGTGTGGGTGCCTTCTCCACGTGGTTCCTGGTTTCCCTGCAGCGCTGAAGAGAATGTTAGCAAAGAGGTAACCGGCACAGCGAAAACAGTACTCAAAGACAGGGAGAGCAAGCTCTCTCTTGGCACTTTGGATGTGGGACATACAGCGAGATGTTTGCTGCTTTTGCGTTTGGCTGTTGGGAGATTTACAGCACAAAGATATCTAGTTGATTTGAAGCAGTTCCGAGAAAGTCTAAACATAATCGCCACTTCTCCCTCCTGGCACTTTCCATGTGGGAGATATAGCAGGATGTATATTGGTTTTGAGGACAACTCAATGGACAGTGTGGGGAGAAAAGTTCCTGGCTCCTTGAATGCCGTTCCTGGAGACACTGCGATCAATGTGGGAGATATGTCAAGATGTGTGTTGGTTTTGAGGACGGCTCTCTGGAGAGTCTTAGCAAAGAGGTCACAGGGATAATCAGAGCAATTCTCAGAGACACTGAGAACAAGATGGACAGTTCCCTCCTGGCACTTTCCCTGTAGGAGATACCGCAAGACGTTTCTGTAGATTGGGCACAGCGCTCTGCAGGGTGTTAGCAGAGACTTTCCCGGGACAGTGAAACCCTATGTCAGAGACACTGAGAAGAAGCCCCAATGTTCCCTCCAGGCACTTTCAGTGTGGGTGCCTTCTCCACGTGGTTCCTGGTTTCCCTGCAGCGCTGAAGAGAATGTTAGCAAAGAGGTAACCGGCACAGCGAAAACAGTACTCAAAGACAGGGAGAGCAAGCTCTCTCTTGGCACTTTGGATGTGGGACATACAGCGAGATGTTTGCTGCTTTTGCGTTTGGCTGTTGGGAGATTTACAGCACAAAGATATCTAGTTGATTTGAAGCAGTTCCGAGAAAGTCTAAACATAATCGCCACTTCTCCCTCCTGGCACTTTCCATGTGGGAGATATAGCAGGATGTATATTGGTTTTGAGGACAACTCAATGGACAGTGTAGGGAGAAAAGTTCCTGGCTCCTTGAATGCCGTTCCTGGAGACACTGCGATCAATGTGGGAGATATGTCAAGATGTGTGTTGGTTTTGAGGACGGCTCTCTGGAGAGTCTTAGCAAAGAGGTCACAGGGATAATCAGAGCAATTCTCAGAGACACTGAGAACAAGCTCGACAATTCCCTCCTGGCACTTTCCCTGTAGGAGATACCGCAAGACGTTTCTGTAGATTGGGCACAGCGCTCTGCAGGGTGTTAGCAGAGACTTTCCCGGGACAGTGAAACCCTATGTCAGAGACACTGAGAAGAAGCCCCAATGTTCCCTCCAGGCACTTTCAGTGTGGGTGCCTTCTCCACGTGGTTCCTGGTTTCCCTGCAGCGCTGAAGAGAATGTTAGCAAAGAGGTAACCGGCACAGCGAAAACAGTACTCAAAGAGAGGGAGAGCAAGCTCTCTCTTGGCACTTTGGATGTGGGACATACAGCGAGATGTTTGCTGCTTTTGCGTTTGGCTGTTGGGAGATTTACAGCACAAAGATATCTAGTTGATTTGAAGCAGTTCCGAGAAAGTCTAAACATAATCGCCACTTCTCCCACCTGGCACTTTCCATGTGGGAGATATAGCAGGATGTATATTGGTTTTGAGGACAACTCAATGGACAGTGTAGGGAGAAAAGTTCCTGGCTCCTTGAATGCCGTTCCTGGAGACACTGCGATCAATGTGGGAGATATGTCAAGATGTGTGTTGGTTTTGAGGACGGCTCTCTGGAGAGTCTTAGCAAAGAGGTCACAGGGATAATCAGAGCAATTCTCAGAGACACTGAGAACAAGCTCGACAGTTCCCTCCTGGCACTTTCCCTGTAGGAGATACCGCAAGACGTTTCTGTAGATTGGGCACAGCGCTCTGCAGGGTGTTAGCAGAGACTTTCCCGGGACAGTGAAACCCTATGTCAGAGACACTGAGAAGAAGCCCCAATGTTCCCTCCAGGCACTTTCAGTGTGGGTGCCTTCTCCACGTGGTTCCTGGTTTCCCTGCAGCGCTGAAGAGAATGTTAGCAAAGAGGTAACCGGCACAGCGAAAACAGTACTCAAAGACAGGGAGAGCAAGCTCTCTCTTGGCACTTTGGATGTGGGACATACAGCGAGATGTTTGCTGCTTTTGCGTTTGGCTGTTGGGAGATTTACAGCACAAAGATATCTAGTTGATTTGAAGCAGTTCCGAGAAAGTCTAAACATAATCGCCACTTCTCCCTCCTGGCACTTTCCATGTGGGAGATATAGCAGGATGTATATTGGTTTTGAGGACAACTCAATGGACAGTGTAGGGAGAAAAGTTCCTGGCTCCTTGAATGCCGTTCCTGGAGACACTGCGATCAATGTGGGAGATATGTCAAGATGTGTGTTGGTTTTGAGGACGGCTCTCTGGAGAGTCTTAGCAAAGAGGTCACAGGGATAATCAGAGCAATTCTCAGAGACACTGAGAACAAGATGGACAGTTCCCTCCTGGCACTTTCCCTGTAGGAGATACCGCAAGACGTTTCTGTAGATTGGGCACAGCGCTCTGCAGGGTGTTAGCAGAGACTTTCCCGGGACAGTGAAACCCTATGTCAGAGACACTGAGAAGAAGCCCCAATGTTCCCTCCAGGCACTTTCAGTGTGGGTGCCTTCTCCACGTGGTTCCTGGTTTCCCTGCAGCGCTGAAGAGAATGTTAGCAAAGAGGTAACCGGCACAGCGAAAACAGTACTCAAAGACAGGGAGAGCAAGCTCTCTCTTGGCACTTTGGATGTGGGACATACAGCGAGATGTTTGCTGCTTTTGCGTTTGGCTGTTGGGAGATTTACAGCACAAAGATATCTAGTTGATTTGAAGCAGTTCCGAGAAAGTCTAAACATAATCGCCACTTCTCCCTCCTGGCACTTTCCATGTGGGAGATATAGCAGGATGTATATTGGTTTTGAGGACAACTCAATGGACAGTGTAGGGAGAAAAGTTCCTGGCTCCTTGAATGCCGTTCCTGGAGACACTGCGATCAATGTGGGAGATATGTCAAGATGTGTGTTGGTTTTGAGGACGGCTCTCTGGAGAGTCTTAGCAAAGAGGTCACAGGGATAATCAGAGCAATTCTCAGAGACACTGAGAACAAGCTCGACAATTCCCTCCTGGCACTTTCCCTGTAGGAGATACCGCAAGACGTTTCTGTAGATTGGGCACAGCGCTCTGCAGGGTGTTAGCAGAGACTTTCCCGGGACAGTGAAACCCTATGTCAGAGACACTGAGAAGAAGCCCCAATGTTCCCTCCAGGCACTTTCAGTGTGGGTGCCTTCTCCACGTGGTTCCTGGTTTCCCTGCAGCGCTGAAGAGAATGTTAGCAAAGAGGTAACCGGCACAGCGAAAACAGTACTCAAAGACAGGGAGAGCAAGCTCTCTCTTGGCACTTTGGATGTGGGACATACAGCGAGATGTTTGCTGCTTTTGCGTTTGGCTGTTGGGAGATTTACAGCACAAAGATATCTAGTTGATTTGAAGCAGTTCCGAGAAAGTCTAAACATAATCGCCACTTCTCCCTCCTGGCACTTTCCATGTGGGAGATATAGCAGGATGTATCTTGGTTTTGAGGACAACTCAATGGACAGTGTAGGGAGAAAAGTTCCTGGCTCCTTGAATGCCGTTCCTGGAGACACTGCGATCAATGTGGGAGATATGTCAAGATGTGTGTTGGTTTTGAGGACGGCTCTCTGGAGAGTCTTAGCAAAGAGGTCACAGGGATAATCAGAGCAATTCTCAGAGACACTGAGAACAAGATGGACAGTTCCCTCCTGGCACTTTCCCTGTAGGAGATACCGCAAGACGTTTCTGTAGATTGGGCACAGCGCTCTGCAGGGTGTTAGCAGAGACTTTCCCGGGACAGTGAAACCCTATGTCAGAGACACTGAGAAGAAGCCCCAATGTTCCCTCCAGGCACTTTCAGTGTGGGTGCCTTCTCCACGTGGTTCCTGGTTTCCCTGCAGCGCTGAAGAGAATGTTAGCAAAGAGGTAACCGGCACAGCGAAAACAGTACTCAAAGACAGGGAGAGCAAGCTCTCTCTTGGCACTTTGGATGTGGGACATACAGCGAGATGTTTGCTGCTTTTGCGTTTGGCTGTTGGGAGATTTACAGCACAAAGATATCTAGTTGATTTGAAGCAGTTCCGAGAAAGTCTAAACATAATCGCCACTTCTCCCTCCTGGCACTTTCCATGTGGGAGATATAGCAGGATGTATATTGGTTTTGAGGACAACTCAATGGACAGTGTAGGGAGAAAAGTTCCTGGCTCCTTGAATGCCGTTCCTGGAGACACTGCGATCAATGTGGGAGATATGTCAAGATGTGTGTTGGTTTTGAGGACGGCTCTCTGGAGAGTCTTAGCAAAGAGGTCACAGGGATAATCAGAGCAATTCTCAGAGACACTGAGAACAAGCTCGACAATTCCCTCCTGGCACTTTCCCTGTAGGAGATACCGCAAGACGTTTCTGTAGATTGGGCACAGCGCTCTGCAGGGTGTTAGCAGAGACTTTCCCGGGACAGTGAAACCCTATGTCAGAGACACTGAGAAGAAGCCCCAATGTTCCCTCCAGGCACTTTCAGTGTGGGTG
Source organism: Chroicocephalus ridibundus (assembly GCF_963924245.1). Classification (NCBI taxonomy): domain Eukaryota; kingdom Metazoa; phylum Chordata; class Aves; order Charadriiformes; family Laridae; genus Chroicocephalus; species Chroicocephalus ridibundus. Next base: position 61,172 of record NW_026961372.1, on the reverse strand, counting down.
CCTTCTCCACGTGGTTCCTGGTTTCCCTGCAGCGCTGAAGAGAATGTTAGCAAAGAGGTAACCGGCACAGCGAAAACAGTACTCAAAGACAGGGAGAGCAAGCTCTCTCTTGGCACTTTGGATGTGGGACATACAGCGAGATGTTTGCTGCTTTTGCGTTTGGCTGTTGGGAGATTTACAGCACAAAGATATCTAGTTGATTTGAAGCAGTTCCGAGAAAGTCTAAACATAATCGCCACTTCTCCCTCCTGGCACTTTCCATGTGGGAGATATAGCAGGATGTATATTGGTTTTGAGGACAACTCAATGGACAGTGTAGGGAGAAAAGTTCCTGGCTCCTTGAATGCCGTTCCTGGAGACACTGCGATCAATGTGGGAGATATGTCAAGATGTGTGTTGGTTTTGAGGACGGCTCTCTGGAGAGTCTTAGCAAAGAGGTCACAGGGATAATCAGAGCAATTCTCAGAGACACTGAGAACAAGATGGACAGTTCCCTCCTGGCACTTTCCCTGTAGGAGATACCGCAAGACGTTTCTGTAGATTGGGCACAGCGCTCTGCAGGGTGTTAGCAGAGACTTTCCCGGGACAGTGAAACCCTATGTCAGAGACACTGAGAAGAAGCCCCAATGTTCCCTCCAGGCACTTTCAGTGTGGGTGCCTTCTCCACGTGGTTCCTGGTTTCCCTGCAGCGCTGAAGAGAATGTTAGCAAAGAGGTAACCGGCACAGCGAAAACAGTACTCAAAGACAGGGAGAGCAAGCTCTCTCTTGGCACTTTGGATGTGGGACATACAGCGAGATGTTTGCTGCTTTTGCGTTTGGCTGTTGGGAGATTTACAGCACAAAGATATCTAGTTGATTTGAAGCAGTTCCGAGAAAGTCTAAACATAATCGCCACTTCTCCCTCCTGGCACTTTCCATGTGGGAGATATAGCAGGATGTATATTGGTTTTGAGGACAACTCAATGGACAGTGTAGGGAGAAAAGTTCCTGGCTCCTTGAATGCCGTTCCTGGAGACACTGCGATCAATGTGGGAGATATGTCAAGATGTGTGTTGGTTTTGAGGACGGCTCTCTGGAGAGTCTTAGCAAAGAGGTCACAGGGATAATCAGAGCAATTCTCAGAGACACTGAGAACAAGCTCGACAATTCCCTCCTGGCACTTTCCCTGTAGGAGATACCGCAAGACGTTTCTGTAGATTGGGCACAGCGCTCTGCAGGGTGTTAGCAGAGACTTTCCCGGGACAGTGAAACCCTATGTCAGAGACACTGAGAAGAAGCCCCAATGTTCCCTCCAGGCACTTTCAGTGTGGGTGCCTTCTCCACGTGGTTCCTGGTTTCCCTGCAGCGCTGAAGAGAATGTTAGCAAAGAGGTAACCGGCACAGCGAAAACAGTACTCAAAGACAGGGAGAGCAAGCTCTCTCTTGGCACTTTGGATGTGGGACATACAGCGAGATGTTTGCTGCTTTTGCGTTTGGCTGTTGGGAGATTTACAGCACAAAGATATCTAGTTGATTTGAAGCAGTTCCGAGAAAGTCTAAACATAATCGCCACTTCTCCCTCCTGGCACTTTCCATGTGGGAGATATAGCAGGATGTATATTGGTTTTGAGGACAACTCAATGGACAGTGTAGGGAGAAAAGTTCCTGGCTCCTTGAATGCCGTTCCTGGAGACACTGCGATCAATATGGGAGATATGTCAAGATGTGTGTTGGTTTTGAGGACGGCTCTCTGGAGAGTCTTAGCAAAGAGGTCACAGGGATAATCAGAGCAATTCTCAGAGACACTGAGAACAAGCTCGACAATTCCCTCCTGGCACTTTCCCTGTAGGAGATACCGCAAGACGTTTCTGTAGATTGGGCACAGCGCTCTGCAGGGTGTTAGCAGAGACTTTCCCGGGACAGTGAAACCCTATGTCAGAGACACTGAGAAGAAGCCCCAATGTTCCCTCCAGGCACTTTCAGTGTGGGTGCCTTCTCCACGTGGTTCCTGGTTTCCCTGCAGCGCTGAAGAGAATGTTAGCAAAGAGGTAACCGGCACAGCGAAAACAGTACTCAAAGACAGGGAGAGCAAGCTCTCTCTTGGCACTTTGGATGTGGGACATACAGCGAGATGTTTGCTGCTTTTGCGTTTGACTGTTGGGAGATTTACAGCACAAAGATATCTAGTTGATTTGAAGCAGTTCCGAGAAAGTCTAAACATAATCGCCACTTCTCCCTCCTGGCACTTTCCATGTGGGAGATATAGCAGGATGTATATTGGTTTTGAGGACAACTCAATGGACAGTGTAGGGAGAAAAGTTCCTGGCTCCTTGAATGCCGTTCCTGGAGACACTGCGATCAATGTGGGAGATATGTCAAGATGTGTGTTGGTTTTGAGGACGGCTCTCTGGAGAGTCTTAGCAAAGAGGTCACAGGGATAATCAGAGCAATTCTCAGAGACACTGAGAACAAGCTCGACAATTCCCTCCTGGCACTTTCCCTGTAGGAGATACCGCAAGACGTTTCTGTAGATTGGGCACAGCGCTCTGCAGGGTGTTAGCAGAGACTTTCCCGGGACAGTGAAACCCTATGTCAGAGACACTGAGAAGAAGCCCCAATGTTCCCTCCAGGCACTTTCAGTGTGGGTGCCTTCTCCACGTGGTTCCTGGTTTCCCTGCAGCGCTGAAGAGAATGTTAGCAAAGAGGTAACCGGCACAGCGAAAACAGTACTCAAAGACAGGGAGAGCAAGCTCTCTCTTGGCACTTTGGATGTGGGACATACAGCGAGATGTTTGCTGCTTTTGCGTTTGGCTGTTGGGAGATTTACAGCACAAAGATATCTAGTTGATTTGAAGCAGTTCCGAGAAAGTCTAAACATAATCGCCACTTCTCCCTCCTGGCACTTTCCATGTGGGAGATATAGCAGGATGTATATTGGTTTTGAGGACAACTCAATGGACAGTGGGGGGAGAAAAGTTCCTGGCTCCTTGAATGCCGTTCCTGGAGACACTGCGATCAATGTGGGAGATATGTCAAGATGTGTGTTTGTTTTGAGGACGGCTCTCTGGAGAGTCTTAGCAAAGAGGTCACAGGGATAATCAGAGCAATTCTCAGAGACACTGAGAACAAGCTCGACAATTCCCTCCTGGCACTTTCCCTGTAGGAGATACCGCAAGACGTTTCTGTAGATTGGGCACAGCGCTCTGCAGGGTGTTAGCAGAGACTTTCCCGGGACAGTGAAACCCTATGTCAGAGACACTGAGAAGAAGCCCCAATGTTCCCTCCAGGCACTTTCAGTGTGGGTGCCTTCTCCACGTGGTTCCTGGTTTCCCTGCAGCGCTGAAGAGAATGTTAGCAAAGAGGTAACCGGCACAGCGAAAACAGTACTCAAAGACAGGGAGAGCAAGCTCTCTCTTGGCACTTTGGATGTGGGACATACAGCGAGATGTTTGCTGCTTTTGCGTTTGGCTGTTGGGAGATTTACAGCACAAAGATATCTAGTTGATTTGAAGCAGTTCCGAGAAAGTCTAAACATAATCGCCACTTCTCCCTCCTGGCACTTTCCATGTGGGAGATATAGCAGGATGTATATTGGTTTTGAGGACAACTCAATGGACAGTGTAGGGAGAAAAGTTCCTGGCTCCTTGAATGCCGTTCCTGGAGACACTGCGATCAATGTGGGAGATATGTCAAGATGTGTGTTGGTTTTGAGGACGGCTCTCTGGAGAGTCTTAGCAAAGAGGTCACAGGGATAATCAGAGCAATTCTCAGAGACACTGAGAACAAGCTCGACAATTCCCTCCTGGCACTTTCCCTGTAGGAGATACCGCAAGACGTTTCTGTAGATTGGGCACAGCGCTCTGCAGGGTGTTAGCAGAGACTTTCCCGGGACAGTGAAACCCTATGTCAGAGACACTGAGAAGAAGCCCCAATGTTCCCTCCAGGCACTTTCAGTGTGGGTGCCTTCTCCACGTGGTTCCTGGTTTCCCTGCAGCGCTGAAGAGAATGTTAGCAAAGAGGTAACCGGGACAGTGAAAACAGTACTCAAAGACAGGGAGAGCAAGCTCTCTCTTGGCACTTTGGATGTGGGACATACAGCGAGATGTTTGCTGCTTTTGCGTTTGGCTGTTGGGAGATTTACAGCACAAAGATATCTAGTTGATTTGAAGCAGTTCCGAGAAAGTCTAAACATAATCGCCACTTCTCCCTCCTGGCACTTTCCATGTGGGAGATATAGCAGGATGTATATTGGTTTTGAGGACAACTCAATGGACAGTGTAGGGAGAAAAGTTCCTGGCTCCTTGAATGCCGTTCCTGGAGACACTGCGATCAATGTGGGAGATATGTCAAGATGTGTGTTGGTTTTGAGGACGGCTCTCTGGAGAGTCTTAGCAAAGAGGTCACAGGGATAATCAGAGCAATTCTCAGAGACACTGAGAACAAGATGGACAGTTCCCTCCTGGCACTTTCCCTGTAGGAGATACCGCAAGACGTTTCTGTAGATTGGGCACAGCGCTCTGCAGGGTGTTAGCAGAGACTTTCCCGGGACAGTGAAACCCTATGTCAGAGACACTGAGAAGAAGCCCCAATGTTCCCTCCAGGCACTTTCAGTGTGGGTGCCTTGTCCACGTGGTTCCTGGTTTCCCTGCAGCGCTGAAGAGAATGTTAGCAAAGAGGTAACCAGCACAGCGAAAACAGTACTCAAAGACAGGGAGAGCAAGCTCTCTCTTGGCACTTTGGATGTGGGACATACAGCGAGATGTTTGCTGCTTTTGCGTTTGGCTGTTGGGAGATTTACAGCACAAAGATATCTAGTTGATTTGAAGCAGTTCCGAGAAAGTCTAAACATAATCGCCACTTCTCCCTCCTGGCACTTTCCATGTGGGAGATATAGCAGGATGTATATTGGTTTTGAGGACAACTCAATGGACAGTGTAGGGAGAAAAGTTCCTGGCTCCTTGAATGCCGTTCCTGGAGACACTGCGATCAATGTGGGAGATATGTCAAGATGTGTGTTGGTTTTGAGGACGGCTCTCTGGAGAGTCTTAGCAAAGAGGTCACAGGGATAATCAGAGCAATTCTCAGAGACACTGAGAACAAGCTCGACAATTCCCTCCTGGCACTTTCCCTGTAGGAGATACCGCAAGACGTTTCTGTAGATTGGGCACAGCGCTCTGCAGGGTGTTAGCAGAGACTTTCCCGGGACAGTGAAACCCTATGTCAGAGACACTGAGAAGAAGCCCCAATGTTCCCTCCAGGCACTTTCAGTGTGGGTGCCTTCTCCACGTGGTTCCTGGTTTCCCTGCAGCGCTGAAGAGAATGTTAGCAAAGAGGTAACCGGCACAGCGAAAACAGTACTCAAAGACAGGGAGAGCAAGCTCTCTCTTGGCACTTTGGATGTGGGACATACAGCGAGATGTTTGCTGCTTTTGCGTTTGGCTGTTGGGAGATTTACAGCACAAAGATATCTAGTTGATTTGAAGCAGTTCCGAGAAAGTCTAAACATAATCGCCACTTCTCCCTCCTGGCACTTTCCATGTGGGAGATATAGCAGGATGTATATTGGTTTTGAGGACAACTCAATGGACAGTGTAGGGAGAAAAGTTCCTGGCTCCTTGAATGCCGTTCCTGGAGACACTGCGATCAATGTGGGAGATATGTCAAGATGTGTGTTGGTTTTGAGGACGGCTCTCTGGAGAGTCTTAGCAAAGAGGTCACAGGGATAATCAGAGCAATTCTCAGAGACACTGAGAACAAGCTCGACAATTCCCTCCTGGCACTTTCCCTGTAGGAGATACCGCAAGACGTTTCTGTAGATTGGGCACAGCGCTCTGCAGGGTGTTAGCAGAGACTTTCCCGGGACAGTGAAACCCTATGTCAGAGACACTGAGAAGAAGCCCCAATGTTCCCTCCAGGCACTTTCAGTGTGGGTGCCTTCTCCACGTGGTTCCTGGTTTCCCTGCAGCGCTGAAGAGAATGTTAGCAAAGAGGTAACCGGGACAGTGAAAACAGTACTCAAAGACAGGGAGAGCAAGCTCTCTCTTGGCACTTTGGATGTGGGACATACAGCGAGATGTTTGCTGCTTTTGCGTTTGGCTGTTGGGAGATTTACAGCACAAAGATATCTAGTTGATTTGAAGCAGTTCCGAGAAAGTCTAAACATAATCGCCACTTCTCCCTCCTGGCACTTTCCATGTGGGAGATATAGCAGGATGTATATTGGTTTTGAGGACAACTCAATGGACAGTGTAGGGAGAAAAGTTCCTGGCTCCTTGAATGCCGTTCCTGGAGACACTGCGATCAATGTGGGAGATATGTCAAGATGTGTGTTGGTTTTGAGGACGGCTCTCTGGAGAGTCTTAGCAAAGAGGTCACAGGGATAATCAGAGCAATTCTCAGAGACACTGAGAACAAGATGGACAGTTCCCTCCTGGCACTTTCCCTGTAGGAGATACCGCAAGACGTTTCTGTAGATTGGGCACAGCGCTCTGCAGGGTGTTAGCAGAGACTTTCCCGGGACAGTGAAACCCTATGTCAGAGACACTGAGAAGAAGCCCCAATGTTCCCTCCAGGCACTTTCAGTGTGGGTGCCTTGTCCACGTGGTTCCTGGTTTCCCTGCAGCGCTGAAGAGAATGTTAGCAAAGAGGTAACCAGCACAGCGAAAACAGTACTCAAAGACAGGGAGAGCAAGCTCTCTCTTGGCACTTTGGATGTGGGACATACAGCGAGATGTTTGCTGCTTTTGCGTTTGGCTGTTGGGAGATTTACAGCACAAAGATATCTAGTTGATTTGAAGCAGTTCCGAGAAAGTCTAAACATAATCGCCACTTCTCCCTCCTGGCACTTTCCATGTGGGAGATATAGCAGGATGTATATTGGTTTTGAGGACAACTCAATGGACAGTGTAGGGAGAAAAGTTCCTGGCTCCTTGAATGCCGTTCCTGGAGACACTGCGATCAATGTGGGAGATATGTCAAGATGTGTGTTGGTTTTGAGGACGGCTCTCTGGAGAGTCTTAGCAAAGAGGTCACAGGGATAATCAGAGCAATTCTCAGAGACACTGAGAACAAGCTCGACAATTCCCTCCTGGCACTTTCCCTGTAGGAGATACCGCAAGACGTTTCTGTAGATTGGGCACAGCGCTCTGCAGGGTGTTAGCAGAGACTTTCCCGGGACAGTGAAACCCTATGTCAGAGACACTGAGAAGAAGCCCCAATGTTCCCTCCAGGCACTTTCAGTGTGGGTGCCTTCTCCACGTGGTTCCTGGTTTCCCTGCAGCGCTGAAGAGAATGTTAGCAAAGAGGTAACCGGCACAGCGAAAACAGTACTCAAAGACAGGGAGAGCAAGCTCTCTCTTGGCACTTTGGATGTGGGACATACAGCGAGATGTTTGCTGCTTTTGCGTTTGGCTGTTGGGAGATTTACAGCACAAAGATATCTAGTTGATTTGAAGCAGTTCCGAGAAAGTCTAAACATAATCGCCACTTCTCCCTCCTGGCACTTTCCATGTGGGAGATATAGCAGGATGTATATTGGTTTTGAGGACAACTCAATGGACAGTGTAGGGAGAAAAGTTCCTGGCTCCTTGAATGCCGTTCCTGGAGACACTGCGATCAATGTGGGAGATATGTCAAGATGTGTGTTGGTTTTGAGGACGGCTCTCTGGAGAGTCTTAGCAAAGAGGTCACAGGGATAATCAGAGCAATTCTCAGAGACACTGAGAACAAGCTCGACAATTCCCTCCTGGCACTTTCCCTGTAGGAGATACCGCAAGACGTTTCTGTAGATTGGGCACAGCGCTCTGCAGGGTGTTAGCAGAGACTTTCCCGGGACAGTGAAACCCTATGTCAGAGACACTGAGAAGAAGCCCCAATGTTCCCTCCAGGCACTTTCAGTGTGGGTGCCTTCTCCACGTGGTTCCTGGTTTCCCTGCAGCGCTGAAGAGAATGTTAGCAAAGAGGTAACCGGCACAGCGAAAACAGTACTCAAAGACAGGGAGAGCAAGCTCTCTCTTGGCACTTTGGATGTGGGACATACAGCGAGATGTTTGCTGCTTTTGCGTTTGGCTGTTGGGAGATTTACAGCACAAAGATATCTAGTTGATTTGAAGCAGTTCCGAGAAAGTCTAAACATAATCGCCACTTCTCCCTCCTGGCACTTTCCATGTGGGAGATATAGCAGGATGTATATTGGTTTTGAGGACAACTCAATGGACAGTGGGGGGAGAAAAGTTCCTGGCTCCTTGAATGCCGTTCCTGGAGACACTGCGATCAATGTGGGAGATATGTCAAGATGTGTGTTTGTTTTGAGGACGGCTCTCTGGAGAGTCTTAGCAAAGAGGTCACAGGGATAATCAGAGCAATTCTCAGAGACACTGAGAACAAGCTCGACAATTCCCTCCTGGCACTTTCCCTGTAGGAGATACCGCAAGACGTTTCTGTAGATTGGGCACAGCGCTCTGCAGGGTGTTAGCAGAGACTTTCCCGGGACAGTGAAACCCTATGTCAGAGACACTGAGAAGAAGCCCCAATGTTCCCTCCAGGCACTTTCAGTGTGGGTGCCTTCTCCACGTGGTTCCTGGTTTCCCTGCAGCGCTGAAGAGAATGTTAGCAAAGAGGTAACCGGCACAGCGAAAACAGTACTCAAAGACAGGGAGAGCAAGCTCTCTCTTGGCACTTTGGATGTGGGACATACAGCGAGATGTTTGCTGCTTTTGCGTTTGGCTGTTGGGAGATTTACAGCACAAAGATATCTAGTTGATTTGAAGCAGTTCCGAGAAAGTCTAAACATAATCGCCACTTCTCCCTCCTGGCACTTTCCATGTGGGAGATATAGCAGGATGTATATTGGTTTTGAGGACAACTCAATGGACAGTGTAGGGAGAAAAGTTCCTGGCTCCTTGAATGCCGTTCCTGGAGACACTGCGATCAATGTGGGAGATATGTCAAGATGTGTGTTGGTTTTGAGGACGGCTCTCTGGAGAGTCTTAGCAAAGAGGTCACAGGGATAATCAGAGCAATTCTCAGAGACACTGAGAACAAGCTCGACAATTCCCTCCTGGCACTTTCCCTGTAGGAGATACCGCAAGACGTTTCTGTAGATTGGGCACAGCGCTCTGCAGGGTGTTAGCAGAGACTTTCCCGGGACAGTGAAACCCTATGTCAGAGACACTGAGAAGAAGCCCCAATGTTCCCTCCAGGCACTTTCAGTGTGGGTGCCTTCTCCACGTGGTTCCTGGTTTCCCTGCAGCGCTGAAGAGAATGTTAGCAAAGAGGTAACCGGGACAGTGAAAACAGTACTCAAAGACAGGGAGAGCAAGCTCTCTCTTGGCACTTTGGATGTGGGACATACAGCGAGATGTTTGCTGCTTTTGCGTTTGGCTGTTGGGAGATTTACAGCACAAAGATATCTAGTTGATTTGAAGCAGTTCCGAGAAAGTCTAAACATAATCGCCACTTCTCCCTCCTGGCACTTTCCATGTGGGAGATATAGCAGGATGTATATTGGTTTTGAGGACAACTCAATGGACAGTGTAGGGAGAAAAGTTCCTGGCTCCTTGAATGCCGTTCCTGGAGACACTGCGATCAATGTGGGAGATATGTCAAGATGTGTGTTGGTTTTGAGGACGGCTCTCTGGAGAGTCTTAGCAAAGAGGTCACAGGGATAATCAGAGCAATTCTCAGAGACACTGAGAACAAGATGGACAGTTCCCTCCTGGCACTTTCCCTGTAGGAGATACCGCAAGACGTTTCTGTAGATTGGGCACAGCGCTCTGCAGGGTGTTAGCAGAGACTTTCCCGGGACAGTGAAACCCTATGTCAGAGACACTGAGAAGAAGCCCCAATGTTCCCTCCAGGCACTTTCAGTGTGGGTGCCTTCTCCACGTGGTTCCTGGTTTCCCTGCAGCGCTGAAGAGAATGTTAGCAAAGAGGTAACCGGCACAGCGAAAACAGTACTCAAAGACAGGGAGAGCAAGCTCTCTCTTGGCACTTTGGATGTGGGACATACAGCGAGATGTTTGCTGCTTTTGCGTTTGGCTGTTGGGAGATTTACAGCACAAAGATATCTAGTTGATTTGAAGCAGTTCCGAGAAAGTCTAAACATAATCGCCACTTCTCCCTCCTGGCACTTTCCATGTGGGAGATATAGCAGGATGTATATTGGTTTTGAGGACAACTCAATGGACAGTGTAGGGAGAAAAGTTCCTGGCTCCTTGAATGCCGTTCCTGGAGACACTGCGATCAATGTGGGAGATATGTCAAGATGTGTGTTGGTTTTGAGGACGGCTCTCTGGAGAGTCTTAGCAAAGAGGTCACAGGGATAATCAGAGCAATTCTCAGAGACACTGAGAACAAGCTCGACAATTCCCTCCTGGCACTTTCCCTGTAGGAGATACCGCAAGACGTTTCTGTAGATTGGGCACAGCGCTCTGCAGGGTGTTAGCAGAGACTTTCCCGGGACAGTGAAACCCTATGTCAGAGACACTGAGAAGAAGCCCCAATGTTCCCTCCAGGCACTTTCAGTGTGGGTGCCTTCTCCACGTGGTTCCTGGTTTCCCTGCAGCGCTGAAGAGAATGTTAGCAAAGAGGTAACCGGCACAGCGAAAACAGTACTCAAAGACAGGGAGAGCAAGCTCTCTCTTGGCACTTTGGATGTGGGACATACAGCGAGATGTTTGCTGCTTTTGCGTTTGGCTGTTGGGAGATTTACAGCACAAAGATATCTAGTTGATTTGAAGCAGTTCCGAGAAAGTCTAAACATAATCGCCACTTCTCCCTCCTGGCACTTTCCATGTGGGAGATATAGCAGGATGTATATTGGTTTTGAGGACAACTCAATGGACAGTGTAGGGAGAAAAGTTCCTGGCTCCTTGAATGCCGTTCCTGGAGACACTGCGATCAATGTGGGAGATATGTCAAGATGTGTGTTGGTTTTGAGGACGGCTCTCTGGAGAGTCTTAGCAAAGAGGTCACAGGGATAATCAGAGCAATTCTCAGAGACACTGAGAACAAGCTCGACAATTCCCTCCTGGCACTTTCCCTGTAGGAGATACCGCAAGACGTTTCTGTAGATTGGGCACAGCGCTCTGCAGGGTGTTAGCAGAGACTTTCCCGGGACAGTGAAACCCTATGTCAGAGACACTGAGAAGAAGCCCCAATGTTCCCTCCAGGCACTTTCAGTGTGGGTGCCTTCTCCACGTGGTTCCTGGTTTCCCTGCAGCGCTGAAGAGAATGTTAGCAAAGAGGTAACCGGCACAGCGAAAACAGTACTCAAAGACAGGGAGAGCAAGCTCTCTCTTGGCACTTTGGATGTGGGACATACAGCGAGATGTTTGCTGCTTTTGCGTTTGACTGTTGGGAGATTTACAGCACAAAGATATCTAGTTGATTTGAAGCAGTTCCGAGAAAGTCTAAACATAATCGCCACTTCTCCCTCCTGGCACTTTCCATGTGGGAGATATAGCAGGATGTATATTGGTTTTGAGGACAACTCAATGGACAGTGTAGGGAGAAAAGTTCCTGGCTCCTTGAATGCCGTTCCTGGAGACACTGCGATCAATGTGGGAGATATGTCAAGATGTGTGTTGGTTTTGAGGACGGCTCTCTGGAGAGTCTTAGCAAAGAGGTCACAGGGATAATCAGAGCAATTCTCAGAGACACTGAGAACAAGCTCGACAATTCCCTCCTGGCACTTTCCCTGTAGGAGATACCGCAAGACGTTTCTGTAGATTGGGCACAGCGCTCTGCAGGGTGTTAGCAGAGACTTTCCCGGGACAGTGAAACCCTATGTCAGAGACACTGAGAAGAAGCCCCAATGTTCCCTCCAGGCACTTTCAGTGTGGGTGCCTTCTCCACGTGGTTCCTGGTTTCCCTGCAGCGCTGAAGAGAATGTTAGCAAAGAGGTAACCGGCACAGCGAAAACAGTACTCAAAGACAGGGAGAGCAAGCTCTCTCTTGGCACTTTGGATGTGGGACATACAGCGAGATGTTTGCTGCTTTTGCGTTTGGCTGTTGGGAGATTTACAGCACAAAGATATCTAGTTGATTTGAAGCAGTTCCGAGAAAGTCTAAACATAATCGCCACTTCTCCCTCCTGGCACTTTCCATGTGGGAGATATAGCAGGATGTATATTGGTTTTGAGGACAACTCAATGGACAGTGGGGGGAGAAAAGTTCCTGGCTCCTTGAATGCCGTTCCTGGAGACACTGCGATCAATGTGGGAGATATGTCAAGATGTGTGTTTGTTTTGAGGACGGCTCTCTGGAGAGTCTTAGCAAAGAGGTCACAGGGATAATCAGAGCAATTCTCAGAGACACTGAGAACAAGCTCGACAATTCCCTCCTGGCACTTTCCCTGTAGGAGATACCGCAAGACGTTTCTGTAGATTGGGCACAGCGCTCTGCAGGGTGTTAGCAGAGACTTTCCCGGGACAGTGAAACCCTATGTCAGAGACACTGAGAAGAAGCCCCAATGTTCCCTCCAGGCACTTTCAGTGTGGGTGCCTTCTCCACGTGGTTCCTGGTTTCCCTGCAGCGCTGAAGAGAATGTTAGCAAAGAGGTAACCGGCACAGCGAAAACAGTACTCAAAGACAGGGAGAGCAAGCTCTCTCTTGGCACTTTGGATGTGGGACATACAGCGAGATGTTTGCTGCTTTTGCGTTTGGCTGTTGGGAGATTTACAGCACAAAGATATCTAGTTGATTTGAAGCAGTTCCGAGAAAGTCTAAACATAATCGCCACTTCTCCCTCCTGGCACTTTCCATGTGGGAGATATAGCAGGATGTATATTGGTTTTGAGGACAACTCAATGGACAGTGTAGGGAGAAAAGTTCCTGGCTCCTTGAATGCCGTTCCTGGAGACACTGCGATCAATGTGGGAGATATGTCAAGATGTGTGTTTGTTTTGAGGACGGCTCTCTGGAGAGTCTTAGCAAAGAGGTCACAGGGATAATCAGAGCAATTCTCAGAGACACTGAGAACAAGATGGACAGTTCCCTCCTGGCACTTTCCCTGTAGGAGATACCGCAAGACGTTTCTGTAGATTGGGCACAGCGCTCTGCAGGGTGTTAGCAGAGACTTTCCCGGGACAGTGAAACCCTATGTCAGAGACACTGAGAAGAAGCCCCAATGTTCCCTCCAGGCACTTTCAGTGTGGGTGCCTTCTCCACGTGGTTCCTGGTTTCCCTGCAGCGCTGAAGAGAATGTTAGCAAAGAGGTAACCGGCACAGCGAAAACAGTACTCAAAGACAGGGAGAGCAAGCTCTCTCTTGGCACTTTGGATGTGGGACATACAGCGAGATGTTTGCTGCTTTTGCGTTTGGCTGTTGGGAGATTTACAGCACAAAGATATCTAGTTGATTTGAAGCAGTTCCGAGAAAGTCTAAACATAATCGCCACTTCTCCCTCCTGGCACTTTCCATGTGGGAGATATAGCAGGATGTATATTGGTTTTGAGGACAACTCAATGGACAGTGTAGGGAGAAAAGTTCCTGGCTCCTTGAATGCCGTTCCTGGAGACACTGCGATCAATGTGGGAGATATGTCAAGATGTGTGTTGGTTTTGAGGACGGCTCTCTGGAGAGTCTTAGCAAAGAGGTCACAGGGATAATCAGAGCAATTCTCAGAGACACTGAGAACAAGATGGACAGTTCCCTCCTGGCACTTTCCCTGTAGGAGATACCGCAAGACGTTTCTGTAGATTGGGCACAGCGCTCTGCAGGGTGTTAGCAGAGACTTTCCCGGGACAGTGAAACCCTATGTCAGAGACACTGAGAAGAAGCCCCAATGTTCCCTCCAGGCACTTTCAGTGTGGGTGCCTTCTCCACGTGGTTCCTGGTTTCCCTGCAGCGCTGAAGAGAATGTTAGCAAAGAGGTAACCGGCACAGCGAAAACAGTACTCAAAGACAGGGAGAGCAAGCTCTCTCTTGGCACTTTGGATGTGGGACATACAGCGAGATGTTTGCTGCTTTTGCGTTTGGCTGTTGGGAGATTTACAGCATAAAGATATCTAGTTGATTTGAAGCAGTTCCGAGAAAGTCTAAACATAATCCCCACTTCTCCCTCCTGGCACTTTCCATGTGGGAGATATAGCAGGATGTATATTGGTTTTGAGGACAACTCAATGGACAGTGTAGGGAGAAAAGTTCCTGGCTCCTTGAATGCCGTTCCTGGAGACACTGCGATCAATGTGGGAGATATGTCAAGATGTGTGTTGGTTTTGAGGACGGCTCTCTGGAGAGTCTTAGCAAAGAGGTCACAGGGATAATCAGAGCAATTCTCAGAGACACTGAGAACAAGCTCGACAATTCCCTCCTGGCACTTTCCCTGTAGGAGATACCGCAAGACGTTTCTGTAGATTGGGCAGAGCGCTCTGCAGGGTGTTAGCAGAGACTTTCCCGGGACAGTGAAACCCTATGTCAGAGACACTGAGAAGAAGCCCCAATGTTCCCTCCAGGCACTTTCAGTGTGGGTGCCTTCTCCACGTGGTTCCTGGTTTCCCTGCAGCGCTGAAGAGAATGGTAGCAAAGAGGTAACCGGGACAGTGAAAACAGTACTCAAAGACAGGGAGAGCAAGCTCTCTCTTGGCACTTTGGATGTGGGACATACAGCGAGATGTTTGCTGCTTTTGCGTTTGGCTGTTGGGAGATTTACAGCACAAAGATATCTAGTTGATTTGAAGCAGTTCCGAGAAAGTCTGAACATAATCCCCACTTCTCCCTCCTGGCACTTTCCATGTGGGAGCTATAGCAGGATGTATATTGGTTTTGAGGACAACTCAATGGACAGTGTAGGGAGAAAAGTTCCTGGCTCCTTGAATGCCGTTCCTGGAGACACTGCGATCAATGTGGGAGATATGTCAAGATGTGTGTTGGTTTTGAGGACGGCTCTCTGGAGAGTCTTAGCAAAGAGGTCACAGGGATAATCAGAGCAATTCTCAGAGACACTGAGAACAAGCTCGACAATTCCCTCCTGGCACTTTCCCTGTAGGAGATACCGCAAGACGTTTCTGTAGATTGGGCAGAGCGCTCTGCAGGGTGTTAGCAGAGACTTTCCCGGGACAGTGAAACCCTATGTCAGAGACACTGAGAAGAAGCCCCAATGTTCCCTCCAGGCACTTTCAGTGTGGGTGCCTTCTCCACGTGGTTCCTGTTTTCCCTGCAGCGCTGAAGAGAATGGTAGCAAAGAGGTAACCGGGACAGTGAAAACAGTACTCAAAGACAGGGAGAGCAAGCTCTCTCTTGGCACTTTGGATGTGGGACATACAGCGAGATGTTTGCTGCTTTTGCGTTTGGCTGTTGGGAGATTTACAGCACAAAGATATCTAGTTGATTTGAAGCAGTTCCGAGAAAGTCTGAACATAATCCCCACTTCTCCCTCCTGGCACTTTCCATGTGGGAGATATAGCAGGATGTATATTGGTTTTGAGGACAACTCAATGGACAGTGTAGGGAGAAAAGTTCCTGGCTCCTTGAATGCCGTTCCTGGAGACACTGCGATCAATGTGGGAGATATGTCAAGATGTGTGTTTGTTTTGAGGACGGCTCTCTGGAGAGTCTTAGCAAAGAGGTCACAGGGATAATCAGAGCAATTCTCAGAGACACTGAGAACAAGCTCGACAATTCCCTCCTGGCACTTTCCCTGTAGGAGGTACCGCAAGACGTTTCTGTAGATTGGGCACAGCGCTCTGCAGGGTGTTAGCAGAGACTTTCCCGGGACAGTGAAACCCTATGTCAGAGACACTGAGAAGAAGCCCCAATGTTCCCTCCAGGCACTTTCAGTGTGGGTGCCTTCTCCACGTGGTTCCTGGTTTCCCTGCAGCGCTGAAGAGAATGGTAGCAAAGAGGTAACCGGGACAGTGAAAACAGTACTCAAAGACAGGGAGAGCAAGCTCTCTCTTGGCACTTTGGATGTGGGACATACAGCGAGATGTTTGCTGCTTTTGCGTTTGGCTGTTGGGAGATTTACAGCACAAAGATATCTAGTTGATTTGAAGCAGTTCCGAGAAAGTCTGAACATAATCCCCACTTCTCCCTCCTGGCACTTTCCATGTGGGAGATATAGCAGGATGTATATTGGTTTTGAGGACAACTCAATGGACAGTGTAGGGAGAAAAGTTCCTGGCTCCTTGAATGCCGTTCCTGGAGACACTGCGATCAATGTGGGAGATATGTCAAGATGTGTGTTGGTTTTGAGGACGGCTCTCTGGAGAGTCTTAGCAAAGAGGTCACAGGGATAATCAGAGCAATTCTCAGAGACACTGAGAACAAGCTCGACAATTCCCTCCTGGCACTTTCCCTGTAGGAGGTACCGCAAGACGTTTCTGTAGATTGGGCACAGCGCTCTGCAGGGTGTTAGCAGAGACTTTCCCGGGACAGTGAAACCCTATGTCAGAGACACTGAGAAGAAGCCCCAATGTTCCCTCCAGGCACTTTCAGTGTGGGTGCCTTCTCCACGTGGTTCCTGGTTTCCCTGCAGCGCTGAAGAGAATGGTAGCAAAGAGGTAACCGGGACAGTGAAAACAGTACTCAAAGACAGGGAGAGCAAGCTCTCTCTTGGCACTTTGGATGTGGGACATACAGCGAGATGTTTGCTGCTTTTGCGTTTGGCTGTTGGGAGATTTACAGCATAAAGATATCTAGTTGATTTGAAGCAGTTCCGAGAAAGTCTAAACATAATCCCCACTTCTCCCTCCTGGCACTTTCCATGTGGGAGATATAGCAGGATGTATATTGGTTTTGAGGACAACTCAATGGACAGTGTAGGGAGAAAAGTTCCTGGCTCCTTGAATGCCGTTCCTGGAGACACTGCGATCAATGTGGGAGATATGTCAAGATGTGTGTTGGTTTTGAGGACGGCTCTCTGGAGAGTCTTAGCAAAGAGGTCACAGGGATAATCAGAGCAATTCTCAGAGACACTGAGAACAAGCTCGACAATTCCCTCCTGGCACTTTCCCTGTAGGAGATACCGCAAGACGTTTCTGTAGATTGGGCAGAGCGCTCTGCAGGGTGTTAGCAGAGACTTCCCCGGGACAGTGAAACCCTATGTCAGAGACACTGAGAAGAAGCCCCAATGTTCCCTCCAGGCACTTTCAGTGTGGGTGCCTTCTCCACGTGGTTCCTGGTTTCCCTGCAGCGCTGAAGAGAATGTTAGCAAAGAGGTAACCGGGACAGTGAAAACAGTACTCAAAGACAGGGAGAGCAAGCTCTCTCTTGGCACTTTGGATGTGGGACATACAGCGAGATGTTTGCTGCTTTTGCGTTTGGCTGTTGGGAGATTTACAGCACAAAGATATCTAGTTGATTTGAAGCAGTTCCGAGAAAGTCTGAACATAATCGCCACTTCTCCCTCCTGGCACTTTCCATGTGGGAGATATAGCAGGATGTATATTGGTTTTGAGGACAACTCAATGGACAGTGGGGGGAGAAAAGTTCCTGGCTCCTTGAATGCCGTTCCTGGAGACACTGCGATCAATGTGGGAGATATGTCAAGATGTGTGTTTGTTTTGAGGACGGCTCTCTGGAGAGTCTTAGCAAAGAGGTCACAGGGATAATCAGAGCAATTCTCAGAGACACTGAGAACAAGATGGACAGTTCCCTCCTGGCACTTTCCCTGTAGGAGATACCGCAAGACGTTTCTGTAGATTGGGCACAGCGCTCTGCAGGGTGTTAGCAGAGACTTTCCCGGGACAGTGAAACCCTATGTCAGAGACACTGAGAAGAAGCCCCAATGTTCCCTCCAGGCACTTTCAGTGTGGGTGCCTTCTCCACGTGGTTCCTGGTTTCCCTGCAGCGCTGAAGAGAATGTTAGCAAAGAGGTAACCGGCACAGCGAAAACAGTACTCAAAGACAGGGAGAGCAAGCTCTCTCTTGGCACTTTGGATGTGGGACATACAGCGAGATGTTTGCTGCTTTTGCGTTTGGCTGTTGGGAGATTTACAGCATAAAGATATCTAGTTGATTTGAAGCAGTTCCGAGAAAGTCTAAACATAATCCCCACTTCTCCCTCCTGGCACTTTCCATGTGGGAGATATAGCAGGATGTATATTGGTTTTGAGGACAACTCAATGGACAGTGTAGGGAGAAAAGTTCCTGGCTCCTTGAATGCCGTTCCTGGAGACACTGCGATCAATGTGGGAGATATGTCAAGATGTGTGTTGGTTTTGAGGACGGCTCTCTGGAGAGTCTTAGCAAAGAGGTCACAGGGATAATCAGAGCAATTCTCAGAGACACTGAGAACAAGCTCGACAATTCCCTCCTGGCACTTTCCCTGTAGGAGATACCGCAAGACGTTTCTGTAGATTGGGCAGAGCGCTCTGCAGGGTGTTAGCAGAGACTTTCCCGGGACAGTGAAACCCTATGTCAGAGACACTGAGAAGAAGCCCCAATGTTCCCTCCAGGCACTTTCAGTGTGGGTGCCTTCTCCACGTGGTTCCTGGTTTCCCTGCAGCGCTGAAGAGAATGGTAGCAAAGAGGTAACCGGGACAGTGAAAACAGTACTCAAAGACAGGGAGAGCAAGCTCTCTCTTGGCACTTTGGATGTGGGACATACAGCGAGATGTTTGCTGCTTTTGCGTTTGGCTGTTGGGAGATTTACAGCACAAAGATATCTAGTTGATTTGAAGCAGTTCCGAGAAAGTCTGAACATAATCGCCACTTCTCCCTCCTGGCACTTTCCATGTGGGAGCTATAGCAGGATGTATATTGGTTTTGAGGACAACTCAATGGACAGTGTAGGGAGAAAAGTTCCTGGCTCCTTGAATGCCGTTCCTGGAGACACTGCGATCAATGTGGGAGATATGTCAAGATGTGTGTTGGTTTTGAGGACGGCTCTCTGGAGAGTCTTAGCAAAGAGGTCACAGGGATAATCAGAGCAATTCTCAGAGACACTGAGAACAAGCTCGACAATTCCCTCCTGGCACTTTCCCTGTAGGAGATACCGCAAGACGTTTCTGTAGATTGGGCAGAGCGCTCTGCAGGGTGTTAGCAGAGACTTTCCCGGGACAGTGAAACCCTATGTCAGAGACACTGAGAAGAAGCCCCAATGTTCCCTCCAGGCACTTTCAGTGTGGGTGCCTTCTCCACGTGGTTCCTGTTTTCCCTGCAGCGCTGAAGAGAATGGTAGCAAAGAGGTAACCGGGACAGTGAAAACAGTACTCAAAGACAGGGAGAGCAAGCTCTCTCTTGGCACTTTGGATGTGGGACATACAGCGAGATGTTTGCTGCTTTTGCGTTTGGCTGTTGGGAGATTTACAGCACAAAGATATCTAGTTGATTTGAAGCAGTTCCGAGAAAGTCTGAACATAATCCCCACTTCTCCCTCCTGGCACTTTCCATGTGGGAGATATAGCAGGATGTATATTGGTTTTGAGGACAACTCAATGGACAGTGTAGGGAGAAAAGTTCCTGGCTCCTTGAATGCCGTTCCTGGAGACACTGCGATCAATGTGGGAGATATGTCAAGATGTGTGTTTGTTTTGAGGACGGCTCTCTGGAGAGTCTTAGCAAAGAGGTCACAGGGATAATCAGAGCAATTCTCAGAGACACTGAGAACAAGCTCGACAATTCCCTCCTGGCACTTTCCCTGTAGGAGGTACCGCAAGACGTTTCTGTAGATTGGGCACAGCGCTCTGCAGGGTGTTAGCAGAGACTTTCCCGGGACAGTGAAACCCTATGTCAGAGACACTGAGAAGAAGCCCCAATGTTCCCTCCAGGCACTTTCAGTGTGGGTGCCTTCTCCACGTGGTTCCTGGTTTCCCTGCAGCGCTGAAGAGAATGGTAGCAAAGAGGTAACCGGGACAGTGAAAACAGTACTCAAAGACAGGGAGAGCAAGCTCTCTCTTGGCACTTTGGATGTGGGACATACAGCGAGATGTTTGCTGCTTTTGCGTTTGGCTGTTGGGAGATTTACAGCACAAAGATATCTAGTTGATTTGAAGCAGTTCCGAGAAAGTCTGAACATAATCCCCACTTCTCCCTCCTGGCACTTTCCATGTGGGAGATATAGCAGGATGTATATTGGTTTTGAGGACAACTCAATGGACAGTGTAGGGAGAAAAGTTCCTGGCTCCTTGAATGCCGTTCCTGGAGACACTGCGATCAATGTGGGAGATATGTCAAGATGTGTGTTGGTTTTGAGGACGGCTCTCTGGAGAGTCTTAGCAAAGAGGTCACAGGGATAATCAGAGCAATTCTCAGAGACACTGAGAACAAGCTCGACAATTCCCTCCTGGCACTTTCCCTGTAGGAGGTACCGCAAGACGTTTCTGTAGATTGGGCACAGCGCTCTGCAGGGTGTTAGCAGAGACTTTCCCGGGACAGTGAAACCCTATGTCAGAGACACTGAGAAGAAGCCCCAATGTTCCCTCCAGGCACTTTCAGTGTGGGTGCCTTCTCCACGTGGTTCCTGGTTTCCCTGCAGCGCTGAAGAGAATGGTAGCAAAGAGGTAACCGGGACAGTGAAAACAGTACTCAAAGACAGGGAGAGCAAGCTCTCTCTTGGCACTTTGGATGTGGGACATACAGCGAGATGTTTGCTGCTTTTGCGTTTGGCTGTTGGGAGATTTACAGCATAAAGATATCTAGTTGATTTGAAGCAGTTCCGAGAAAGTCTAAACATAATCCCCACTTCTCCCTCCTGGCACTTTCCATGTGGGAGATATAGCAGGATGTATATTGGTTTTGAGGACAACTCAATGGACAGTGTAGGGAGAAAAGTTCCTGGCTCCTTGAATGCCGTTCCTGGAGACACTGCGATCAATGTGGGAGATATGTCAAGATGTGTGTTGGTTTTGAGGACGGCTCTCTGGAGAGTCTTAGCAAAGAGGTCACAGGGATAATCAGAGCAATTCTCAGAGACACTGAGAACAAGCTCGACAATTCCCTCCTGGCACTTTCCCTGTAGGAGATACCGCAAGACGTTTCTGTAGATTGGGCAGAGCGCTCTGCAGGGTGTTAGCAGAGACTTCCCCGGGACAGTGAAACCCTATGTCAGAGACACTGAGAAGAAGCCCCAATGTTCCCTCCAGGCACTTTCAGTGTGGGTGCCTTCTCCACGTGGTTCCTGGTTTCCCTGCAGCGCTGAAGAGAATGTTAGCAAAGAGGTAACCGGGACAGTGAAAACAGTACTCAAAGACAGGGAGAGCAAGCTCTCTCTTGGCACTTTGGATGTGGGACATACAGCGAGATGTTTGCTGCTTTTGCGTTTGGCTGTTGGGAGATTTACAGCACAAAGATATCTAGTTGATTTGAAGCAGTTCCGAGAAAGTCTGAACATAATCGCCACTTCTCCCTCCTGGCACTTTCCATGTGGGAGATATAGCAGGATGTATATTGGTTTTGAGGACAACTCAATGGACAGTGGGGGGAGAAAAGTTCCTGGCTCCTTGAATGCCGTTCCTGGAGACACTGCGATCAATGTGGGAGATATGTCAAGATGTGTGTTTGTTTTGAGGACGGCTCTCTGGAGAGTCTTAGCAAAGAGGTCACAGGGATAATCAGAGCAATTCTCAGAGACACTGAGAACAAGCTCGACAATTCCCTCCTGGCACTTTCCCTGTAGGAGGTACCGCAAGACGTTTCTGTAGATTGGGCAGAGCGCTCTGCAGGGTGTTAGCAGAGACTTTCCCGGGACAGTGAAACCCTATGTCAGAGACACTGAGAAGAAGCCCCAATGTTCCCTCCAGGCACTTTCAGTGTGGGTGCCTTCTCCACGTGGTTCCTGGTTTCCCTGCAGCGCTGAAGAGAATGTTAGCAGAGGTAACCGGGACAGTGAAAACAGTACTCAAAGACAGGGAGAGCAAGCTCTCTCTTGGCACTTTGGATGTGGGACATACAGCGAGATGTTTGCTGCTTTTGCGTTTGGCTGTTGGGAGATTTACAGCACAAAGATATCTAGTTGATTTGAAGCAGTTCCGAGAAAGTCTAAACATAATCGCCACTTCTCCCTCCTGGCACTTTCCATGTGGGAGATATAGCAGGATGTATATTGGTTTTGAGGACAACTCAATGGACAGTGTAGGGAGAAAAGTTCCTGGCTCCTTGAATGCCGTTCCTGGAGACACTGCGATCAATGTGGGAGATATGTCAAGATGTGTGTTTGTTTTGAGGACGGCTCTCTGGAGAGTCTTAGCAAAGAGGTCACAGGGATAATCAGAGCAATTCTCAGAGACACTGAGAACAAGCTCGACAATTCCCTCCTGGCACTTTCCCTGTAGGAGATACCGCAAGACGTTTCTGTAGATTGGGCAGAGCGCTCTGCAGGGTGTTAGCAGAGACTTTCCCGGGACAGTGAAACCCTATGTCAGAGACACTGAGAAGAAGCCCCAATGTTCCCTCCAGGCACTTTCAGTGTGGGTGCCTTCTCCACGTGGTTCCTGTTTTCCCTGCAGCGCTGAAGAGAATGGTAGCAAAGAGGTAACCGGGACAGTGAAAACAGTACTCAAAGACAGGGAGAGCAAGCTCTCTCTTGGCACTTTGGATGTGGGACATACAGCGAGATGTTTGCTGCTTTTGCGTTTGGCTGTTGGGAGATTTACAGCACAAAGATATCTAGTTGATTTGAAGCAGTTCCGAGAAAGTCTAAACATAATCGCCACTTCTCCCTCCTGGCACTTTCCATGTGGGAGATATAGCAGGATGTATATTGGTTTTGAGGACAACTCAATGGACAGTGTAGGGAGAAAAGTTCCTGGCTCCTTGAATGCCGTTCCTGGAGACACTGCGATCAATGTGGGAGATATGTCAAGATGTGTGTTGGTTTTGAGGACGGCTCTCTGGAGAGTCTTAGCAAAGAGGTCACAGGGATAATCAGAGCAATTCTCAGAGACACTGAGAACAAGCTCGACAATTCCCTCCTGGCACTTTCCCTGTAGGAGATACCGCAAGACGTTTCTGTAGATTGGGCAGAGCGCTCTGCAGGGTGTTAGCAGAGACTTTCCCGGGACAGTGAAACCCTATGTCAGAGACACTGAGAAGAAGCCCCAATGTTCCCTCCAGGCACTTTCAGTGTGGGTGCCTTCTCCACGTGGTTCCTGGTTTCCCTGCAGCGCTGAAGAGAATGTTAGCAAAGAGGTAACCGGGACAGTGAAAACAGTACTCAAAGACAGGGAGAGCAAGCTCTCTCTTGGCACTTTGGATGTGGGACATACAGCGAGATGTTTGCTGCTTTTGCGTTTGGCTGTTGGGAGATTTACAGCACAAAGATATCTAGTTGATTTGAAGCAGTTCCGAGAAAGTCTAAACATAATCGCCACTTCTCCCTCCTGGCACTTTCCATGTGGGAGATATAGCAGGATGTATATTGGTTTTGAGGACAACTCAATGGACAGTGTAGGGAGAAAAGTTCCTGGCTCCTTGAATGCCGTTCCTGGAGACACTGCGATCAATGAGAGAGATATGTCAAGATGTGTGTTGGTTTTGAGGACGGCTCTCTGGAGAGTCTTAGCAAAGGGGTCACAGGGATAATCAGAGCAATTCTCAGAGACACTGAGAACAAGCTCGACAATTCCCTCCTGGCACTTTCCCTGTAGGAGATACCGCAAGACGTTTCTGTAGATTGGGCAGAGCGCTCTGCAGGGTGTTAGCAGAGACTTTCCCGGGACAGTGAAACCCTATGTCAGAGACACTGAGAAGAAGCCCCAATGTTCCCTCCAGGCACATTCAGTGTGGGTGCCTTCTCCACGTGGTTCCTGGTTTCCCTGCAGCGCTGGAGAGAATGTTAGCAGAGGTAACCAGGACAGTGAAAACAGTACTCAAAGACAGGGAGAGCAAGCTCTCTCTTGGCACTTTGGATGTGGGACATACAGCGAGATGTTTGCTGCTTTTGCGTTTGGCTGTTGGGAGATTTACAGCACAAAGATATCTAGTTGATTTGAAGCAGTTCCGAGAAAGTCTAAAAATAATCCCCACTTCTCCCTCCTGGCACTTTCCATGTGGGAGATATAGCAGGATGTATATTGGTTTTGAGGACAACTCAATGGACAGTGTAGGGAGAAAAGTTCCTGGCTCCTTGAAGGCCTTCCTGGAGACACTGTGATCAATGTGGGAGATATGTCAAGATGTGTGTTTGTTTTGAGGACGGCTCTCTGGAGAGTCTTAGCAAAGAGGTCACAGGGATAATCAGAGCAATTCTCAGAGACACTGAGAACAAGCTCGACAATTCCCTCCTGGCACTTTCCCTGTAGGAGGTACCGCAAGACGTTTCTGTAGATTGGGCACAGCGCTCTGCAGGGTGTTAGCAGAGACTTTCCCGGGACAGTGAAACCCTATGTCAGAGACACTGAGAAGAAGCCCCAATGTTCCCTCCAGGCACTTTCAGTGTGGGTGCCTTCTCCACGTGGTTCCTGGTTTCCCTGCAGCGCTGAAGAGAATGTTAGCAAAGAGGTAACCGGGACAGTGAAAACAGTACTCAAAGACAGGGAGAGCAAGCTCTCTCTTGGCACTTTGGATGTGGGACATACAGCGAGATGTTTGCTGCTTTTGCGTTTGGCTGTTGGGAGATTTACAGCACAAAGATATCTAGTTGATTTGAAGCAGTTCCGAGAAAGTCTAAACATAATCCCCACTTCTCCCTCCTGGCACTTTCCATGTGGGAGATATAGCAGGATGTATATTGGTTTTGAGGACAACTCAATGGACAGTGTAGGGAGAAAAGTTCCTGGCTCCTTGAATGCCGTTCCTGGAGACACTGCGATCAATGTGGGAGATATGTCAAGATGTGTGTTGGTTTTGAGGACGGCTCTCTGGAGAGTCTTAGCAAAGAGGTCACAGGGATAATCAGAGCAATTCTCAGAGACACTGAGAACAAACTCGACAATTCCCTCCTGGCACTTTCCCTGTAGGAGGTACCGCAAGACGTTTCTGTAGATTGGGCAGAGCGCTCTGCAGGGTGTTAGCAGAGACTTTCCCGGGACAGTGAAACCCTATGTCAGAGACACTGAGAAGAAGCCCCAATGTTCCCTCCAGGCACTTTCAGTGTGGGTGCCTTCTCCACGTGGTTCCTGGTTTCCCTGCAGCGCTGAAGAGAATGTTAGCAAAGAGGTAACCGGGACAGTGAAAACAGTACTCAAAGACAGGGAGAGCAAGCTCTCTCTTGGCACTTTGGATGTGGGACATACAGCGAGATGTTTGCTGCTTTTGCGTTTGGCTGTTGGGAGATTTACAGCACAAAGATATCTAGTTGATTTGAAGCAGTTCCGAGAAAGTCTAAACATAATCCCCACTTCTCCCTCCTGGCACTTTCCATGTGGGAGATATAGCAGGATGTATATTGGTTTTGAGGACAACTCAATGGACAGTGTAGGGAGAAAAGTTCCTGGCTCCTTGAATGCCGTTCCTGGAGACACTGCGATCAATGTGGGAGATATGTCAAGATGTGTGTTGGTTTTGAGGACGGCTCTCTGGAGAGTCTTAGCAAAGAGGTCACAGGGATAATCAGAGCAATTCTCAGAGACACTGAGAACAAGCTCGACAATTCCCTCCTGGCACTTTCCCTGTAGGAGGTACCGCAAGACGTTTCTGTAGATTGGGCAGAGCGCTCTGCAGGGTGTTAGCAGAGACTTTCCCGGGACAGTGAAACCCTATGTCAGAGACACTGAGAAGAAGCCCCAATGTTCCCTCCAGGCACTTTCAGTGTGGGTGCCTTCTCCACGTGGTTCCTGGTTTCCCTGCAGCGCTGAAGAGAATGTTAGCAGAGGTAACCGGGACAGTGAAAACAGTACTCAAAGACAGGGAGAGCAAGCTCTCTCTTGGCACTTTGGATGTGGGACATACAGCGAGATGTTTGCTGCTTTTGCGTTTGGCTGTTGGGAGATTTACAGCACAAAGATATCTAGTTGATTTGAAGCAGTTCCGAGAAAGTCTAAACATAATTGCCACTTCTCCCTCCTGGCACTTTCCATGTGGGAGATATAGCAGGATGTATATTGGTTTTGAGGACAACTCAATGGACAGTGTAGGGAGAAAAGTTCCTGGCTCCTTGAATGCCGTTCCTGGAGACACTGCGATCAATGTGGGAGATATGTCAAGATGTGTGTTTGTTTTGAGGACGGCTCTCTGGAGAGTCTTAGCAAAGAGGTCACAGGGATAATCAGAGCAATTCTCAGAGACACTGAGAACAAGCTCGACAATTCCCTCCTGGCACTTTCCCTGTAGGAGATACCGCAAGACGTTTCTGTAGATTGGGCAGAGCGCTCTGCAGGGTGTTAGCAGAGACTTTCCCGGGACAGTGAAACCCTATGTCAGAGACACTGAGAAGAAGCCCCAATGTTCCCTCCAGGCACTTTCAGTGTGGGTGCCTTCTCCACGTGGTTCCTGTTTTCCCTGCAGCGCTGAAGAGAATGGTAGCAAAGAGGTAACCGGGACAGTGAAAACAGTACTCAAAGACAGGGAGAGCAAGCTCTCTCTTGGCACTTTGGATGTGGGACATACAGCGAGATGTTTGCTGCTTTTGCGTTTGGCTGTTGGGAGATTTACAGCACAAAGATATCTAGTTGATTTGAAGCAGTTCCGAGAAAGTCTGAACATAATCGCCACTTCTCCCTCCTGGCACTTTCCATGTGGGAGATATAGCAGGATGTATATTGGTTTTGAGGACAACTCAATGGACAGTGTAGGGAGAAAAGTTCCTGGCTCCTTGAATGCCGTTCCTGGAGACACTGCGATCAATGTGGGAGATATGTCAAGATGTGTGTTGGTTTTGAGGACGGCTCTCTGGAGAGTCTTAGCAAAGAGGTCACAGGGATAATCAGAGCAATTCTCAGAGACACTGAGAACAAGCTCGACAATTCCCTCCTGGCACTTTCCCTGTAGGAGATACCGCAAGACGTTTCTGTAGATTGGGCACAGAGCTCTGCAGGGTGTTAGCAGAGACTTTCCCGGGACAGTGAAACCCTATGTCAGAGACACTGAGAAGAAGCCCCAATGTTCCCTCCAGGCACTTTCAGTGTGGGTGCCTTCTCCACGTGGTTCCTGGTTTCCCTGCAGCGCTGAAGAGAATGTTAGCAAAGAGGTAACCGGGACAGTGAAAACACTACTCAAAGACAGGGAGAGCAAGCTCTCTCTTGGCACTTTGGATGTGGGACATACAGCGAGATGTTTGCTGCTTTTGCGTTTGGCTGTTGGGAGATTTACAGCACAAAGATATCTAGTTGATTTGAAGCAGTTCCGAGAAAGTCTAAACATAATCGCCACTTCTCCCTCCTGGCACTTTCCATGTGGGAGATATAGCAGGATGTATATTGGTTTTGAGGACAACTCAATGGACAGTGTAGGGATAAAAGTTCCTGGCTCCTTGAATGCCGTTCCTGGAGACACTGCGATCAATGAGAGAGATATGTCAAGATGTGTGTTGGTTTTGAGGACGGCTCTCTGGAGAGTCTTAGCAAAGGGGTCACAGGGATAATCAGAGCAATTCTCAGAGACACTGAGAACAAGCTCGACAATTCCCTCCTGGCACTTTCCCTGTAGGAGATACCGCAAGACGTTTCTGTAGATTGGGCACAGCGCTCTGCAGGGTGTTAGCAGAGACTTTCCCGGGACAGTGAAACCCTATGTCAGAGACACTGAGAAGAAGCCCCAATGTTCCCTCCAGGCACATTCAGTGTGGGTGCCTTCTCCACGTGGTTCCTGTTTTCCCTGCAGCGCTGGAGAGAATGTTAGCAGAGGTAACCGGGACAGTGAAAACAGTACTCAAAGACAGGGAGAGCAAGCTCTCTCTTGGCACTTTGGATGTGGGACATACAGCGAGATGTTTGCTGCTTTTGCGTTTGGCTGTTGGGAGATTTACAGCACAAAGATATCTAGTTGATTTGAAGCAGTTCCGAGAAAGTCTAAAAATAATCCCCACTTCTCCCTCCTGGCACTTTCCATGTGGGAGATATAGCAGGATGTATATTGGTTTTGAGGACAACTCAATGGACAGTGTAGGGAGAAAAGTTCCTGGCTCCTTGAATGCCGTTCCTGGAGACACTGCGATCAATGTGGGAGATATGTCAAGATGTGTGTTGGTTTTGAGGACGGCTCTCTGGAGAGTCTTAGCAAAGAGGTCACAGGGATAATCAGAGCAATTCTCAGAGACACTGAGAACAAGCTCGACAATTCCCTCCTGGCACTTTCCCTGTAGGAGGTACCGCAAGACGTTTCTGTAGATTGGGCAGAGCGCTCTGCAGGGTGTTAGCAGAGACTTTCCCGGGACAGTGAAACCCTATGTCAGAGACACTGAGAAGAAGCCCCAATGTTCCCTCCAGGCACTTTCAGTGTGGGTGCCTTCTCCACGTGGTTCCTGGTTTCCCTGCAGCGCTGAAGAGAATGTTAGCAAAGAGGTAACCGGGACAGTGAAAACAGTACTCAAAGACAGGGAGAGCAAGCTCTCTCTTGGCACTTTGGATGTGGGACATACAGCGAGATGTTTGCTGCTTTTGCGTTTGGCTGTTGGGAGATTTACAGCACAAAGATATCTAGTTGATTTGAAGCAGTTCCGAGAAAGTCTAAACATAATCCCCACTTCTCCCTCCTGGCACTTTCCATGTGGGAGATATAGCAGGATGTATATTGGTTTTGAGGACAACTCAATGGACAGTGTAGGGAGAAAAGTTCCTGGCTCCTTGAATGCCGTTCCTGGAGACACTGCGATCAATGTGGGAGATATGTCAAGATGTGTGTTGGTTTTGAGGACGGCTCTCTGGAGAGTCTTAGCAAAGAGGTCACAGGGATAATCAGAGCAATTCTCAGAGACACTGAGAACAAGCTCGACAATTCCCTCCTGGCACTTTCCCTGTAGGAGATACCGCAAGACGTTTCTGTAGATTGGGCAGAGCGCTCTGCAGGGTGTTAGCAGAGACTTTCCCGGGACAGTGAAACCCTATGTCAGAGACACTGAGAAGAAGCCCCAATGTTCCCTCCAGGCACTTTCAGTGTGGGTGCCTTCTCCACGTGGTTCCTGGTTTCCCTGCAGCGCTGAAGAGAATGTTAGCAAAGAGGTAACCGGGACAGTGAAAACAGTACTCAAAGACAGGGAGAGCAAGCTCTCTCTTGGCACTTTGGATGTGGGACATACAGCGAGATGTTTGCTGCTTTTGCGTTTGGCTGTTGGGAGATTTACAGCACAAAGATATCTAGTTGATTTGAAGCAGTTCCGAGAAAGTCTAAACATAATCGCCACTTCTCTCTCTTGGCACTTTCCATGTGGGAGATATAGCAGGATGTATATTGGTTTTGAGGACAACTCAATGGACAGTGTAGGGAGAAAAGTTCCTGGCTCCTTGAATGCCGTTCCTGGAGACACTGCGATCAATGTGGGAGATATGTCAAGATGTGTGTTGGTTTTGAGGACGGCTCTCTGGAGAGTCTTAGCAAAGAGGTCACAGGGATAATCAGAGCAATTCTCAGAGACACTGAGAACAAGCTCGACAATTCCCTCCTGGCACTTTCCCTGTAGGAGGTACCGCAAGACGTTTCTGTAGATTGGGCAGAGCGCTCTGCAGGGTGTTAGCAGAGACTTTCCCGGGACAGTGAAACCCTATGTCAGAGACACTGAGAAGAAGCCCCAATGTTCCCTCCAGGCACTTTCAGTGTGGGTGCCTTCTCCACGTGGTTCCTGGTTTCCCTGCAGCGCTGAAGAGAATGTTAGCAAAGAGGTAACCGGGACAGTGAAAACAGTACTCAAAGACAGGGAGAGCAAGCTCTCTCTTGGCACTTTGGATGTGGGACATACAGCGAGATGTTTGCTGCTTTTGCGTTTGGCTGTTGGGAGATTTACAGCACAAAGATATCTAGTTGATTTGAAGCAGTTCCGAGAAAGTCTAAACATAATCGCCACTTCTCCCTCCTGGCACTTTCCATGTGGGAGATATAGCAGGATGTATATTGGTTTTGAGGACAACTCAATGGACAGTGTAGGGAGAAAAGTTCCTGGCTCCTTGAATGCCGTTCCTGGAGACACTGCGATCAATGTGGGAGATATGTCAAGATGTGTGTTGGTTTTGAGGACGGCTCTCTGGAGAGTCTTAGCAACGAGGTCACAGGGATAATCAGAGCAATTCTCAGAGACACTGAGAACAAGCTCGACAATTCCCTCCTGGCACTTTCCCTGTAGGAGGTACCGCAAGACGTTTCTGTATATTGGGCACAGTGCTCTGCAGGGTGTTAGCAGAGACTTTCCCGGGACAGTGAAACCCTATGTCAGAGACACTGAGAAGAAGCCCCAATGTTCCCTCCAGGCACTTTCAGTGTGGGTGCCTTCTCCACGTGGTTCCTGGTTTCCCTGCAGCGCTGAAGAGAATGTTAGCAGAGGTAACCGGGACAGTGAAAACAGTACTCAAAGACAGGGAGAGCAAGCTCTCTCTTGGCACTTTGGATGTGGGACATACAGCGAGATGTTTGCTGCTTTTGCGTTTGGCTGTTGGGAGATTTACAGCACAAAGATATCTAGTTGATTTGAAGCAGTTCCGAGAAAGTCTAAACATAATCCCCACTTCTCCCTCCTGGCACTTTCCATGTGGGAGATATAGCAGGATGTATATTGGTTTTGAGGACAACTCAATGGACAGTGTAGGGAGAAAAGTTCCTGGCTCCTTGAATGCCGTTCCTGGAGACACTGCGATCAATGTGGGAGATATGTCAAGATGTGTGTTGGTTTTGAGGACGGCTCTCTGGAGAGTCTTAGCAAAGAGGTCACAGGGATAATCAGAGCAATTCTCAGAGACACTGAGAACAAGCTCGACAATTCCCTCCTGGCACTTTCCCTGTAGGAGGTACCGCAAGACGTTTCTGTAGATTGGGCAGAGCGCTCTGCAGGGTGTTAGCAGAGACTTTCCCGGGACAGTGAAACCCTATGTCAGAGACACTGAGAAGAAGCCCCAATGTTCCCTCCAGGCACTTTCAGTGTGGGTGCCTTCTCCACGTGGTTCCTGGTTTCCCTGCAGCGCTGAAGAGAATGTTAGCAGAGGTAACCGGGACAGTGAAAACAGTACTCAAAGACAGGGAGAGCAAGCTCTCTCTTGGCACTTTGGATGTGGGACATACAGCGAGATGTTTGCTGCTTTTGCGTTTGGCTGTTGGGAGATTTACAGCACAAAGATATCTAGTTGATTTGAAGCAGTTCCGAGAAAGTCTAAACATAATTGCCACTTCTCCCTCCTGGCACTTTCCATGTGGGAGATATAGCAGGATGTATATTGGTTTTGAGGACAACTCAATGGACAGTGTAGGGAGAAAAGTTCCTGGCTCCTTGAATGCCGTTCCTGGAGACACTGCGATCAATGTGGGAGATATGTCAAGATGTGTGTTTGTTTTGAGGACGGCTCTCTGGAGAGTCTTAGCAAAGAGGTCACAGGGATAATCAGAGCAATTCTCAGAGACACTGAGAACAAGCTCGACAATTCCCTCCTGGCACTTTCCCTGTAGGAGATACCGCAAGACGTTTCTGTAGATTGGGCAGAGCGCTCTGCAGGGTGTTAGCAGAGACTTTCCCGGGACAGTGAAACCCTATGTCAGAGACACTGAGAAGAAGCCCCAATGTTCCCTCCAGGCACTTTCAGTGTGGGTGCCTTCTCCACGTGGTTCCTGTTTTCCCTGCAGCGCTGAAGAGAATGGTAGCAAAGAGGTAACCGGGACAGTGAAAACAGTACTCAAAGACAGGGAGAGCAAGCTCTCTCTTGGCACTTTGGATGTGGGACATACAGCGAGATGTTTGCTGCTTTTGCGTTTGGCTGTTGGGAGATTTACAGCACAAAGATATCTAGTTGATTTGAAGCAGTTCCGAGAAAGTCTGAACATAATCGCCACTTCTCCCTCCTGGCACTTTCCATGTGGGAGATATAGCAGGATGTATATTGGTTTTGAGGACAACTCAATGGACAGTGTAGGGAGAAAAGTTCCTGGCTCCTTGAATGCCGTTCCTGGAGACACTGCGATCAATGTGGGAGATATGTCAAGATGTGTGTTGGTTTTGAGGACGGCTCTCTGGAGAGTCTTAGCAAAGAGGTCACAGGGATAATCAGAGCAATTCTCAGAGACACTGAGAACAAGCTCGACAATTCCCTCCTGGCACTTTCCCTGTAGGAGATACCGCAAGACGTTTCTGTAGATTGGGCACAGAGCTCTGCAGGGTGTTAGCAGAGACTTTCCCGGGACAGTGAAACCCTATGTCAGAGACACTGAGAAGAAGCCCCAATGTTCCCTCCAGGCACTTTCAGTGTGGGTGCCTTCTCCACGTGGTTCCTGGTTTCCCTGCAGCGCTGAAGAGAATGTTAGCAAAGAGGTAACCGGGACAGTGAAAACACTACTCAAAGACAGGGAGAGCAAGCTCTCTCTTGGCACTTTGGATGTGGGACATACAGCGAGATGTTTGCTGCTTTTGCGTTTGGCTGTTGGGAGATTTACAGCACAAAGATATCTAGTTGATTTGAAGCAGTTCCGAGAAAGTCTAAACATAATCGCCACTTCTCCCTCCTGGCACTTTCCATGTGGGAGATATAGCAGGATGTATATTGGTTTTGAGGACAACTCAATGGACAGTGTAGGGATAAAAGTTCCTGGCTCCTTGAATGCCGTTCCTGGAGACACTGCGATCAATGAGAGAGATATGTCAAGATGTGTGTTGGTTTTGAGGACGGCTCTCTGGAGAGTCTTAGCAAAGGGGTCACAGGGATAATCAGAGCAATTCTCAGAGACACTGAGAACAAGCTCGACAATTCCCTCCTGGCACTTTCCCTGTAGGAGATACCGCAAGACGTTTCTGTAGATTGGGCACAGCGCTCTGCAGGGTGTTAGCAGAGACTTTCCCGGGACAGTGAAACCCTATGTCAGAGACACTGAGAAGAAGCCCCAATGTTCCCTCTAGGCACATTCAGTGTGGGTGCCTTCTCCACGTGGTTCCTGGTTTCCCTGCAGCGCTGGAGAGAATGTTAGCAGAGGTAACCGGGACAGTGAAAACAGTACTCAAAGACAGGGAGAGCAAGCTCTCTCTTGGCACTTTGGATGTGGGACATACAGCGAGATGTTTGCTGCTTTTGCGTTTGGCTGTTGGGAGATTTACAGCACAAAGATATCTAGTTGATTTGAAGCAGTTCCGAGAAAGTCTAAACATAATCCCCACTTCTCCCTCCTGGCACTTTCCATGTGGGAGATATAGCAGGATGTATATTGGTTTTGAGGACAACTCAATGGACAGTGTAGGGAGAAAAGTTCCTGGCTCCTTGAATGCCGTTCCTGGAGACACTGCGATCAATGTGGGAGATATGTCAAGATGTGTGTTGGTTTTGAGGACGGCTCTCTGGAGAGTCTTAGCAAAGAGGTCACAGGGATAATCAGAGCAATTCTCAGAGACACTGAGAACAAGCTCGACAATTCCCTCCTGGCACTTTCCCTGTAGGAGGTACCGCAAGAGGTTTCTGTATATTGGGCACAGTGCTCTGCAGGGTGTTAGCAGAGACTTTCCCGGGACAGTGAAACCCTATGTCAGAGACACTGAGAAGAAGCCCCAATGTTCCCTCCAGGCACTTTCAGTGTGGGTGCCTTCTCCACGTGGTTCCTGGTTTCCCTGCAGCGCTGAAGAGAATGTTAGCAAAGAGGTAACCGGGACAGTGAAAACAGTACTCAAAGACAGGGAGAGCAAGCTCTCTCTTGGCACTTTGGATGTGGGACATACAGCGAGATGTTTGCTGCTTTTGCGTTTGGCTGTTGGGAGATTTACAGCACAAAGATATCTAGTTGATTTGAAGCAGTTCCGAGAAAGTCTAAACATAATCCCCACTTCTCCCTCCTGGCACTTTCCATGTGGGAGATATAGCAGGATGTATATTGGTTTTGAGGACAACTCAATGGACAGTGTAGGGAGAAAAGTTCCTGGCTCCTTGAATGCCGTTCCTGGAGACACTGCGATCAATGTGGGAGATATGTCAAGATGTGTGTTGGTTTTGAGGACGGCTCTCTGGAGAGTCTTAGCAAAGAGGTCACAGGGATAATCAGAGCAATTCTCAGAGACACTGAGAACAAGCTCGACAATTCCCTCCTGGCACTTTCCCTGTAGGAGGTACCGCAAGACGTTTCTGTAGATTGGGCAGAGCGCTCTGCAGGGTGTTAGCAGAGACTTTCCCGGGACAGTGAAACCCTATGTCAGAGACACTGAGAAGAAGCCCCAATGTTCCCTCCAGGCACTTTCAGTGTGGGTGCCTTCTCCACGTGGTTCCTGGTTTCCCTGCAGCGCTGAAGAGAATGTTAGCAGAGGTAACCGGGACAGTGAAAACAGTACTCAAAGACAGGGAGAGCAAGCTCTCTCTTGGCACTTTGGATGTGGGACATACAGCGAGATGTTTGCTGCTTTTGCGTTTGGCTGTTGGGAGATTTACAGCACAAAGATATCTAGTTGATTTGAAGCAGTTCCGAGAAAGTCTAAACATAATCCCCACTTCTCCCTCCTGGCACTTTCCATGTGGGAGATATAGCAGGATGTATATTGGTTTTGAGGACAACTCAATGGACAGTGTAGGGAGAAAAGTTCCTGGCTCCTTGAATGCCGTTCCTGGAGACACTGCGATCAATGTGGGAGATATGTCAAGATGTGTGTTGGTTTTGAGGACGGCTCTCTGGAGAGTCTTAGCAAAGAGGTCACAGGGATAATCAGAGCAATTCTCAGAGACACTGAGAACAAGCTCGACAATTCCCTCCTGGCACTTTCCCTGTAGGAGGTACCGCAAGACGTTTCTGTAGATTGGGCAGAGCGCTCTGCAGGGTGTTAGCAGAGACTTTCCCGGGACAGTGAAACCCTATGTCAGAGACACTGAGAAGAAGCCCCAATGTTCCCTCCAGGCACTTTCAGTGTGGGTGCCTTCTCCACGTGGTTCCTGGTTTCCCTGCAGCGCTGAAGAGAATGTTAGCAGAGGTAACCGGGACAGTGAAAACAGTACTCAAAGACAGGGAGAGCAAGCTCTCTCTTGGCACTTTGGATGTGGGACATACAGCGAGATGTTTGCTGCTTTTGCGTTTGGCTGTTGGGAGATTTACAGCACAAAGATATCTAGTTGATTTGAAGCAGTTCCGAGAAAGTCTAAACATAATTGCCACTTCTCCCTCCTGGCACTTTCCATGTGGGAGATATAGCAGGATGTATATTGGTTTTGAGGACAACTCAATGGACAGTGTAGGGAGAAAAGTTCCTGGCTCCTTGAATGCCGTTCCTGGAGACACTGCGATCAATGTGGGAGATATGTCAAGATGTGTGTTTGTTTTGAGGACGGCTCTCTGGAGAGTCTTAGCAAAGAGGTCACAGGGATAATCAGAGCAATTCTCAGAGACACTGAGAACAAGCTCGACAATTCCCTCCTGGCACTTTCCCTGTAGGAGATACCGCAAGACGTTTCTGTAGATTGGGCAGAGCGCTCTGCAGGGTGTTAGCAGAGACTTTCCCGGGACAGTGAAACCCTATGTCAGAGACACTGAGAAGAAGCCCCAATGTTCCCTCCAGGCACTTTCAGTGTGGGTGCCTTCTCCACGTGGTTCCTGTTTTCCCTGCAGCGCTGAAGAGAATGGTAGCAAAGAGGTAACCGGGACAGTGAAAACAGTACTCAAAGACAGGGAGAGCAAGCTCTCTCTTGGCACTTTGGATGTGGGACATACAGCGAGATGTTTGCTGCTTTTGCGTTTGGCTGTTGGGAGATTTACAGCACAAAGATATCTAGTTGATTTGAAGCAGTTCCGAGAAAGTCTGAACATAATCGCCACTTCTCCCTCCTGGCACTTTCCATGTGGGAGATATAGCAGGATGTATATTGGTTTTGAGGACAACTCAATGGACAGTGTAGGGAGAAAAGTTCCTGGCTCCTTGAATGCCGTTCCTGGAGACACTGCGATCAATGTGGGAGATATGTCAAGATGTGTGTTGGTTTTGAGGACGGCTCTCTGGAGAGTCTTAGCAAAGAGGTCACAGGGATAATCAGAGCAATTCTCAGAGACACTGAGAACAAGCTCGACAATTCCCTCCTGGCACTTTCCCTGTAGGAGATACCGCAAGACGTTTCTGTAGATTGGGCACAGCGCTCTGCAGGGTGTTAGCAGAGACTTTCCCGGGACAGTGAAACCCTATGTCAGAGACACTGAGAAGAAGCCCCAATGTTCCCTCCAGGCACTTTCAGTGTGGGTGCCTTCTCCACGTGGTTCCTGGTTTCCCTGCAGCGCTGAAGAGAATGTTAGCAAAGAGGTAACCGGGACAGTGAAAACAGTACTCAAAGACAGGGAGAGCAAGCTCTCTCTTGGCACTTTGGATGTGGGACATACAGCGAGATGTTTGCTGCTTTTGCGTTTGGCTGTTGGGAGATTTACAGCACAAAGATATCTAGTTGATTTGAAGCAGTTCCGAGAAAGTCTAAACATAATCGCCACTTCTCCCTCCTGGCACTTTCCATGTGGGAGATATAGCAGGATGTATATTGGTTTTGAGGACAACTCAATGGACAGTGTAGGGAGAAAAGTTCCTGGCTCCTTGAATGCCGTTCCTGGAGACACTGCGATCAATGTGGGAGATATGTCAAGATGTGTGTTGGTTTTGAGGACGGCTCTCTGGAGAGTCTTAGCAAAGAGGTCACAGGGATAATCAGAGCAATTCTCAGAGACACTGAGAACAAGCTCGACAATTCCCTCCTGGCACTTTCCCTGTAGGAGGTACCGCAAGACGTTTCTGTAGATTGGGCAGAGCGCTCTGCAGGGTGTTAGCAGAGACTTTCCCGGGACAGTGAAACCCTATGTCAGAGACACTGAGAAGAAGCCCCAATGTTCCCTCCAGGCACTTTCAGTGTGGGTGCCTTCTCCACGTGGTTCCTGGTTTCCCTGCAGCGCTGAAGAGAATGTTAGCAGAGGTAACCGGGACAGTGAAAACAGTACTCAAAGACAGGGAGAGCAAGCTCTCTCTTGGCACTTTGGATGTGGGACATACAGCGAGATGTTTGCTGCTTTTGCGTTTGGCTGTTGGGAGATTTACAGCACAAAGATATCTAGTTGATTTGAAGCAGTTCCGAGAAAGTCTAAACATAATTGCCACTTCTCCCTCCTGGCACTTTCCATGTGGGAGATATAGCAGGATGTATATTGGTTTTGAGGACAACTCAATGGACAGTGTAGGGAGAAAAGTTCCTGGCTCCTTGAATGCCGTTCCTGGAGACACTGCGATCAATGTGGGAGATATGTCAAGATGTGTGTTTGTTTTGAGGACGGCTCTCTGGAGAGTCTTAGCAAAGAGGTCACAGGGATAATCAGAGCAATTCTCAGAGACACTGAGAACAAGCTCGACAATTCCCTCCTGGCACTTTCCCTGTAGGAGATACCGCAAGACGTTTCTGTAGATTGGGCAGAGCGCTCTGCAGGGTGTTAGCAGAGACTTTCCCGGGACAGTGAAACCCTATGTCAGAGACACTGAGAAGAAGCCCCAATGTTCCCTCCAGGCACTTTCAGTGTGGGTGCCTTCTCCACGTGGTTCCTGTTTTCCCTGCAGCGCTGAAGAGAATGGTAGCAAAGAGGTAACCGGGACAGTGAAAACAGTACTCAAAGACAGGGAGAGCAAGCTCTCTCTTGGCACTTTGGATGTGGGACATACAGCGAGATGTTTGCTGCTTTTGCGTTTGGCTGTTGGGAGATTTACAGCACAAAGATATCTAGTTGATTTGAAGCAGTTCCGAGAAAGTCTAAACATAATCGCCACTTCTCCCTCCTGGCACTTTCCATGTGGGAGATATAGCAGGATGTATATTGGTTTTGAGGACAACTCAATGGACAGTGTAGGGAGAAAAGTTCCTGGCTCCTTGAATGCCGTTCCTGGAGACACTGCGATCAATGTGGGAGATATGTCAAGATGTGTGTTGGTTTTGAGGACGGCTCTCTGGAGAGTCTTAGCAAAGAGGTCACAGGGATAATCAGAGCAATTCTCAGAGACACTGAGAACAAGCTCGACAATTCCCTCCTGGCACTTTCCCTGTAGGAGATACCGCAAGACGTTTCTGTAGATTGGGCACAGCGCTCTGCAGGGTGTTAGCAGAGACTTTCCCGGGACAGTGAAACCCTATGTCAGAGACACTGAGAAGAAGCCCCAATGTTCCCTCCAGGCACTTTCAGTGTGGGTGCCTTCTCCACGTGGTTCCTGGTTTCCCTGCAGCGCTGAAGAGAATGTTAGCAAAGAGGTAACCGGGACAGTGAAAACAGTACTCAAAGACAGGGAGAGCAAGCTCTCTCTTGGCACTTTGGATGTGGGACATACAGCGAGATGTTTGCTGCTTTTGCGTTTGGCTGTTGGGAGATTTACAGCACAAAGATATCTAGTTGATTTGAAGCAGTTCCGAGAAAGTCTAAACATAATCGCCACTTCTCCCTCCTGGCACTTTCCATGTGGGAGATATAGCAGGATGTATATTGGTTTTGA
The DNA here is from genome assembly GCF_963924245.1 of Chroicocephalus ridibundus. Lineage (NCBI taxonomy): Eukaryota > Metazoa > Chordata > Aves > Charadriiformes > Laridae > Chroicocephalus > Chroicocephalus ridibundus. The sequence continues at coordinate 22,791 of NW_026961372.1, read as the reverse complement.
GGACAACTCAATGGACAGTGTAGGGAGAAAAGTTCCTGGCTCCTTGAATGCCGTTCCTGGAGACACTGCGATCAATGAGAGAGATATGTCAAGATGTGTGTTGGTTTTGAGGACGGCTCTCTGGAGAGTCTTAGCAAAGGGGTCACAGGGATAATCAGAGCAATTCTCAGAGACACTGAGAACAAGCTCGACAATTCCCTCCTGGCACTTTCCCTGTAGGAGATACCGCAAGACGTTTCTGTATATTGGGCACAGCGCTCTGCAGGGTGTTAGCAGAGACTTTCCCGGGACAGTGAAACCCTATGTCAGAGACACTGAGAAGAAGCCCCAATGTTCCCTCCAGGCACATTCAGTGTGGGTGCCTTCTCCACGTGGTTCCTGGTTTCCCTGCAGCGCTGGAGAGAATGTTAGCAGAGGTAACCGGGACAGTGAAAACAGTACTCAAAGACAGGGAGAGCAAGCTCTCTCTTGGCACTTTGGATGTGGGACATACAGCGAGATGTTTGCTGCTTTTGCGTTTGGCTGTTGGGAGATTTACAGCACAAAGATATCTAGTTGATTTGAAGCAGTTCCGAGAAAGTCTGAACATAATCGCCACTTCTCTCTCTTGGCACTTTCCATGTGGGAGATATAGCAGGATGTATATTGGTTTTGAGGACAACTCAATGGACAGTGTAGGGAGAAAAGTTCCTGGCTCCTTGAATGCCGTTCCTGGAGACACTGCGATCAATGTGGGAGATATGTCAAGATGTGTGTTGGTTTTGAGGACGGCTCTCTGGAGAGTCTTAGCAAAGAGGTCACAGGGATAATCAGAGCAATTCTCAGAGACACTGAGAACAAGCTCGACAATTCCCTCCTGGCACTTTCCCTGTAGGAGGTACCGCAAGACGTTTCTGTAGATTGGGCAGAGCGCTCTGCAGGGTGTTAGCAGAGACTTTCCCGGGACAGTGAAACCCTATGTCAGAGACACTGAGAAGAAGCCCCAATGTTCCCTCCAGGCACTTTCAGTGTGGGTGCCTTCTCCACGTGGTTCCTGGTTTCCCTGCAGCGCTGAAGAGAATGTTAGCAAAGAGGTAACCGGGACAGTGAAAACAGTACTCAAAGACAGGGAGAGCAAGCTCTCTCTTGGCACTTTGGATGTGGGACATACAGCGAGATGTTTGCTGCTTTTGCGTTTGGCTGTTGGGAGATTTACAGCACAAAGATATCTAGTTGATTTGAAGCAGTTCCGAGAAAGTCTAAACATAATCGCCACTTCTCCCTCCTGGCACTTTCCATGTGGGAGATATAGCAGGATGTATATTGGTTTTGAGGACAACTCAATGGACAGTGTAGGGAGAAAAGTTCCTGGCTCCTTGAATGCCGTTCCTGGAGACACTGCGATCAATGTGGGAGATATGTCAAGATGTGTGTTTGTTTTGAGGACGGCTCTCTGGAGAGTCTTAGCAAAGAGGTCACAGGGATAATCAGAGCAATTCTCAGAGACACTGAGAACAAGCTCGACAATTCCCTCCTGGCACTTTCCCTGTAGGAGATACCGCAAGACGTTTCTGTAGATTGGGCAGAGCGCTCTGCAGGGTGTTAGCAGAGACTTTCCCGGGACAGTGAAACCCTATGTCAGAGACACTGAGAAGAAGCCCCAATGTTCCCTCCAGGCACTTTCAGTGTGGGTGCCTTCTCCACGTGGTTCCTGGTTTCCCTGCAGCGCTGAAGAGAATGTTAGCAAAGAGGTAACCGGGACAGTGAAAACAGTACTCAAAGACAGGGAGAGCAAGCTCTCTCTTGGCACTTTGGATGTGGGACATACAGCGAGATGTTTGCTGCTTTTGCGTTTGGCTGTTGGGAGATTTACAGCACAAAGATATCTAGTTGATTTGAAGCAGTTCCGAGAAAGTCTGAACATAATCCCCACTTCTCCCTCCTGGCACTTTCCATGTGGGAGATATAGCAGGATGTATATTGGTTTTGAGGACAACTCAATGGACAGTGTAGGGAGAAAAGTTCCTGGCTCCTTGAATGCCGTTCCTGGAGACACTGCGATCAATGTGGGAGATATGTCAAGATGTGTGTTGGTTTTGAGGACGGCTCTCTGGAGAGTCTTAGCAAAGAGGTCACAGGGATAATCAGAGCAATTCTCAGAGACACTGAGAACAAGCTCGACAATTCCCTCCTGGCACTTTCCCTGTAGGAGGTACCGCAAGACGTTTCTGTAGATTGGGCACAGCGCTCTGCAGGGTGTTAGCAGAGACTTTCCCGGGACAGTGAAACCCTATGTCAGAGACACTGAGAAGAAGCCCCAATGTTCCCTCCAGGCACTTTCAGTGTGGGTGCCTTCTCCACGTGGTTCCTGGTTTCCCTGCAGCGCTGAAGAGAATGTTAGCAAAGAGGTAACCGGGACAGTGAAAACAGTACTCAAAGACAGGGAGAGCAAGCTCTCTCTTGGCACTTTGGATGTGGGACATACAGCGAGATGTTTGCTGCTTTTGCGTTTGGCTGTTGGGAGATTTACAGCACAAAGATATCTAGTTGATTTGAAGCAGTTCCGAGAAAGTCTAAAAATAATCCCCACTTCTCCCTCCTGGCACTTTCCATGTGGGAGATATAGCAGGATGTATATTGGTTTTGAGGACAACTCAATGGACAGTGTAGGGAGAAAAGTTCCTGGCTCCTTGAAGGCCTTCCTGGAGACACTGCGATCAATGTGGGAGATATGTCAAGACGTGTGTTTGTTTTGAGGACGGCTCTCTGGAGAGTCTTAGCAAAGAGGTCACAGGGATAATCAGAGCAATTCTCAGAGACACTGAGAACAAGCTCGACAATTCCCTCCTGGCACTTTCCCTGTAGGAGGTACCGCAAGACGTTTCTGTAGATTGGGCACAGCGCTCTGCAGGGTGTTAGCAGAGACTTTCCCGGGACAGTGAAACCCTATGTCAGAGACACTGAGAAGAAGCCCCAATGTTCCCTCCAGGCACTTTCAGTGTGGGTGCCTTCTCCACGTGGTTCCTGGTTTCCCTGCAGCGCTGAAGAGAATGTTAGCAAAGAGGTAACCGGGACAGTGAAAACAGTACTCAAAGACAGGGAGAGCAAGCTCTCTCTTGGCACTTTGGATGTGGGACATACAGCGAGATGTTTGCTGCTTTTGCGTTTGGCTGTTGGGAGATTTACAGCACAAAGATATCTAGTTGATTTGAAGCAGTTCCGAGAAAGTCTGAACATAATCGCCACTTCTCCCTCCTGGCACTTTCCATGTGGGAGATATAGCAGGATGTATATTGGTTTTGAGGACAACTCAATGGACAGTGTAGGGAGAAAAGTTCCTGGCTCCTTGAATGCCGTTCCTGGAGACACTGCGATCAATGTGGGAGATATGTCAAGATGTGTGTTTGTTTTGAGGACGGCTCTCTGGAGAGTCTTAGCAAAGAGGTCACAGGGATAATCAGAGCAATTCTCAGAGACACTGAGAACAAGCTCGACAATTCCCTCCTGGCACTTTCCCTGTAGGAGGTACCGCAAGACGTTTCTGTAGATTGGGCAGAGCGCTCTGCAGGGTGTTAGCAGAGACTTTCCCGGGACAGTGAAACCCTATGTCAGAGACACTGAGAAGAAGCCCCAATGTTCCCTCCAGGCACTTTCAGTGTGGGTGCCTTCTCCACGTGGTTCCTGGTTTCCCTGCAGCGCTGAAGAGAATGTTAGCAAAGAGGTAACCGGCACAGTGAAAACAGTACTCAAAGACAGGGAGAGCAAGCTCTCTCTTGGCACTTTGGATGTGGGACATACAGCGAGATGTTTGCTGCTTTTGCGTTTGGCTGTTGGGAGATTTACAGCACAAAGATATCTAGTTGATTTGAAGCAGTTCCGAGAAAGTCTGAACATAATCGCCACTTCTCCCTCCTGGCACTTTCCATGTGGGAGATATAGCAGGATGTATATTGGTTTTGAGGACAACTCAATGGACAGTGTAGGGAGAAAAGTTCCTGGCTCCTTGAATGCCGTTCCTGGAGACACTGCGATCAATGTGGGAGATATGTCAAGATGTGTGTTGGTTTTGAGGACGGCTCTCTGGAGAGTCTTAGCAAAGAGGTCACAGGGATAATCAGAGCAATTCTCAGAGACACTGAGAACAAGCTCGACAATTCCCTCCTGGCACTTTCCCTGTAGGAGGTACCGCAAGACGTTTCTGTAGATTGGGTAGAGCGCTCTGCAGGGTGTTAGCAGAGACTTTCCCGGGACAGTGAAACCCTATGTCAGAGACACTGAGAAGAAGCCCCAATGTTCCCTCCAGGCACTTTCAGTGTGGGTGCCTTCTCCACGTGGTTCCTGGTTTCCCTGCAGCGCTGAAGAGAATGTTAGCAAAGAGGTAACCGGGACAGTGAAAACAGTACTCAAAGACAGGGAGAGCAAGCTCTCTCTTGGCACTTTGGATGTGGGACATACAGCGAGATGTTTGCTGCTTTTGCGTTTGGCTGTTGGGAGATTTACAGCACAAAGATATCTAGTTGATTTGAAGCAGTTCCGAGAAAGTCTAAACATAATCGCCACTTCTCCCTCCTGGCACTTTCCATGTGGGAGATATAGCAGGATGTATATTGGTTTTGAGGACAACTCAATGGACAGTGTAGGGAGAAAAGTTCCTGGCTCCTTGAATGCCGTTCCTGGAGACACTGCGATCAATGTGGGAGATATGTCAAGATGTGTGTTGGTTTTGAGGACGGCTCTCTGGAGAGTCTTAGCAAAGAGGTCACAGGGATAATCAGAGCAATTCTCAGAGACACTGAGAACAAGCTCGACAATTCCCTCCTGGCACTTTCCCTGTAGGAGGTACCGCAAGACGTTTCTGTAGATTGGGCACAGCGCTCTGCAGGGTGTTAGCAGAGACTTTCCCGGGACAGTGAAACCCTATGTCAGAGACACTGAGAAGAAGCCCCAATGTTCCTTCCAGGCACTTTCAGTGTGGGTGCCTTCTCCACGTGGTTCCTGGTTTCCCTGCAGCGCTGAAGAGAATGTTAGCAGAGGTAACCGGGACAGTGAAAACAGTACTCAAAGACAGGGAGATCAAGCTCTCTCTTGGCACTTTGGATGTGGGACATGCAGCGAGATGTTTGCTGCTTTTGCGTTTGGCTGTTGGGAGATTTACAGCACAAAGATATCTAGTTGATTTGAAGCAGTTCCGAGAAAGTCTAAACATAATCGCCACTTCTCCCTCCTGGCACTTTCCATGTGGGAGATATAGCAGGATGTATATTGGTTTTGAGGACAACTCAATGGACAGTGTAGGGAGAAAAGTTCCTGGCTCCTTGAATGCCGTTCCTGGAGACACTGCGATCAATGTGGGAGATATGTCAAGATGTGTGTTTGTTTTGAGGACGGCTCTCTGGAGAGTCTTAGCAAAGAGGTCACAGGGATAATCAGAGCAATTCTCAGAGACACTGAGAACAAGCTCGACAATTCCCTCCTGGCACTTTCCCTGTAGGAGATACCGCAAGACGTTTCTGTAGATTGGGCACAGCGCTCTGCAGGGTGTTAGCAGAGACTTTCCCGGGACAGTGAAACCCTATGTCAGAGACACTGAGAAGAAGCCCCAATGTTCCTTCCAGGCACTTTCAGTGTGGGTGCCTTCTCCACGTGGTTCCTGGTTTCCCTGCAGCGCTGAAGAGAATGTTAGCAAAGAGGTAACCGGGACAGTGAAAACAGTACTCAAAGACAGGGAGAGCAAGCTCTCTCTTGGCACTTTGGATGTGGGACATACAGCGAGATGTTTGCTGCTTTTGCGTTTGGCTGTTGGGAGATTTACAGCACAAAGATATCTAGTTGATTTGAAGCAGTTCCGAGAACGTCTAAACATAATCGCCACTTCTCCCTCCTGGCACTTTCCATGTGGGAGATATAGCAGGATGTATATTGGTTTTGAGGACAACTCAATGGACAGTGTAGGGAGAAAAGTTCCTGGGTCCTTGAATGCCGTTCCTGGAGACACTGCGATCAATGTGGGAGATATGTCAAGATGTGTGTTGGTTTTGAGGACGGCTCTCTGGAGAGCCTTAGCAAAGAGGTCACAGGGATAATCAGAGCAATTCTCAGAGACACTGAGAACAAGCTCGACAATTCCCTCCTGGCACTTTCCCTGTAGGAGATACCGCAAGACGTTTCTGTAGATTGGGCACAGCGCTCTGCAGGGTGTTAGCAGAGACTTTCCCGGGACAGTGAAACCCTATGTCAGAGACACTGAGAAGAAGCCCCAATGTTCCTTCCAGGCACTTTCAGTGTGGGTGCCTTCTCCACGTGGTTCCTGGTTTCCCTGCAGCGCTGAAGAGAATGTTAGCAAAGAGGTAACCGGGACAGGAAAACAGTACTCAAAGACAGGGAGAGCAAGCTCTCTCTTGGCACTTTGGATGTGGGACATACAGCGAGATGTTTGCTGCTTTTGCGTTTGGCTGTTGGGAGATTTACAGCACAAAGATATCTAGTTGATTTGAAGCAGTTCCGAGAAAGTCTAAACATAATCGCCACTTCTCCCTCCTGGCACTTTCCATGTGGGAGATATAGCAGGATGTATATTGGTTTTGAGGACAACTCAATGGACAGTGTAGGGAGAAAAGTTCCTGGCTCCTTGAATGCCGTTCCTGGAGACACTGCGATCAATGTGGGAGATATGTCAAGATGTGTGTTGGTTTTGAGGACGGCTCTCTGGAGAGTCTTAGCAAAGAGGTCACAGGGATAATCAGAGCAATTCTCAGAGACACTGAGAACAAGCTCGACAATTCCCTCCTGGCACTTTCCCTGTAGGAGGTACCGCAAGACGTTTCTGTAGATTGGGCAGAGCGCTCTGCAGGGTGTTAGCAGAGACTTTCCCGGGACAGTGAAACCCTATGTCAGAGACACTGAGAAGAAGCCCCAATGTTCCCTCCAGGCACTTTCAGTGTGGGTGCCTTCTCCACGTGGTTCCTGGTTTCCCTGCAGCGCTGAAGAGAATGTTAGCAAAGAGGTAACCGGGACAGTGAAAACAGTACTCAAAGACAGGGAGAGCAAGCTCTCTCTTGGCACTTTGGATGTGGGACATACAGCGAGATGTTTGCTGCTTTTGCGTTTGGCTGTTGGGAGATTTACAGCACAAAGATATCTAGTTGATTTGAAGCAGTTCCGAGAAAGTCTAAAAATAATCCCCACTTCTCCCTCCTGGCACTTTCCATGTGGGAGATATAGCAGGATGTATATTGGTTTTGAGGACAACTCAATGGACAGTGTAGGGAGAAAAGTTCCTGGCTCCTTGAAGGCCTTCCTGGAGACACTGCGATCAATGTGGGAGATATGTCAAGACGTGTGTTTGTTTTGAGGACGGCTCTCTGGAGAGTCTTAGCAAAGAGGTCACAGGGATAATCAGAGCAATTCTCAGAGACACTGAGAACAAGCTCGACAATTCCCTCCTGGCACTTTCCCTGTAGGAGGTACCGCAAGACGTTTCTGTAGATTGGGCACAGCGCTCTGCAGGGTGTTAGCAGAGACTTTCCCGGGACAGTGAAACCCTATGTCAGAGACACTGAGAAGAAGCCCCAATGTTCCCTCCAGGCACTTTCAGTGTGGGTGCCTTCTCCACGTGGTTCCTGGTTTCCCTGCAGCGCTGAAGAGAATGTTAGCAAAGAGGTAACCGGGACAGTGAAAACAGTACTCAAAGACAGGGAGAGCAAGCTCTCTCTTGGCACTTTGGATGTGGGACATACAGCGAGATGTTTGCTGCTTTTGCGTTTGGCTGTTGGGAGATTTACAGCACAAAGATATCTAGTTGATTTGAAGCAGTTCCGAGAAAGTCTGAACATAATCGCCACTTCTCCCTCCTGGCACTTTCCATGTGGGAGATATAGCAGGATGTATATTGGTTTTGAGGACAACTCAATGGACAGTGTAGGGAGAAAAGTTCCTGGCTCCTTGAATGCCGTTCCTGGAGACACTGCGATCAATGTGGGAGATATGTCAAGATGTGTGTTTGTTTTGAGGACGGCTCTCTGGAGAGTCTTAGCAAAGAGGTCACAGGGATAATCAGAGCAATTCTCAGAGACACTGAGAACAAGCTCGACAATTCCCTCCTGGCACTTTCCCTGTAGGAGGTACCGCAAGACGTTTCTGTAGATTGGGCAGAGCGCTCTGCAGGGTGTTAGCAGAGACTTTCCCGGGACAGTGAAACCCTATGTCAGAGACACTGAGAAGAAGCCCCAATGTTCCCTCCAGGCACTTTCAGTGTGGGTGCCTTCTCCACGTGGTTCCTGGTTTCCCTGCAGCGCTGAAGAGAATGTTAGCAAAGAGGTAACCGGGACAGTGAAAACAGTACTCAAAGACAGGGAGAGCAAGCTCTCTCTTGGCACTTTGGATGTGGGACATACAGCGAGATGTTTGCTGCTTTTGCGTTTGGCTGTTGGGAGATTTACAGCACAAAGATATCTAGTTGATTTGAAGCAGTTCCGAGAAAGTCTGAACATAATCGCCACTTCTCCCTCCTGGCACTTTCCATGTGGGAGATATAGCAGGATGTATATTGGTTTTGAGGACAACTCAATGGACAGTGTAGGGAGAAAAGTTCCTGGCTCCTTGAATGCCGTTCCTGGAGACACTGCGATCAATGTGGGAGATATGTCAAGATGTGTGTTGGTTTTGAGGACGGCTCTCTGGAGAGTCTTAGCAAAGAGGTCACAGGGATAATCAGAGCAATTCTCAGAGACACTGAGAACAAGCTCGACAATTCCCTCCTGGCACTTTCCCTGTAGGAGGTACCGCAAGACGTTTCTGTAGATTGGGTAGAGCGCTCTGCAGGGTGTTAGCAGAGACTTTCCCGGGACAGTGAAACCCTATGTCAGAGACACTGAGAAGAAGCCCCAATGTTCCCTCCAGGCACTTTCAGTGTGGGTGCCTTCTCCACGTGGTTCCTGGTTTCCCTGCAGCGCTGAAGAGAATGTTAGCAAAGAGGTAACCGGGACAGTGAAAACAGTACTCAAAGACAGGGAGAGCAAGCTCTCTCTTGGCACTTTGGATGTGGGACATACAGCGAGATGTTTGCTGCTTTTGCGTTTGGCTGTTGGGAGATTTACAGCACAAAGATATCTAGTTGATTTGAAGCAGTTCCGAGAAAGTCTAAACATAATTGCCACTTCTCCCTCCTGGCACTTTCCATGTGGGAGATATAGCAGGATGTATATTGGTTTTGAGGACAACTCAATGGACAGTGTAGGGAGAAAAGTTCCTGGCTCCTTGAATGCCGTTCCTGGAGACACTGCGATCAATGTGGGAGATATGTCAAGATGTGTGTTGGTTTTGAGGACGGCTCTCTGGAGAGTCTTAGCAAAGAGGTCACAGGGATAATCAGAGCAATTCTCAGAGACACTGAGAACAAGCTCGACAATTCCCTCCTGGCACTTTCCCTGTAGGAGGTACCGCAAGACGTTTCTGTAGATTGGGCACAGCGCTCTGCAGGGTGTTAGCAGAGACTTTCCCGGGACAGTGAAACCCTATGTCAGAGACACTGAGAAGAAGCCCCAATGTTCCTTCCAGGCACTTTCAGTGTGGGTGCCTTCTCCACGTGGTTCCTGGTTTCCCTGCAGCGCTGAAGAGAATGTTAGCAGAGGTAACCGGGACAGTGAAAACAGTACTCAAAGACAGGGAGATCAAGCTCTCTCTTGGCACTTTGGATGTGGGACATGCAGCGAGATGTTTGCTGCTTTTGCGTTTGGCTGTTGGGAGATTTACAGCACAAAGATATCTAGTTGATTTGAAGCAGTTCCGAGAAAGTCTAAACATAATCGCCACTTCTCCCTCCTGGCACTTTCCATGTGGGAGATATAGCAGGATGTATATTGGTTTTGAGGACAACTCAATGGACAGTGTAGGGAGAAAAGTTCCTGGCTCCTTGAATGCCGTTCCTGGAGACACTGCGATCAATGTGGGAGATATGTCAAGATGTGTGTTTGTTTTGAGGACGGCTCTCTGGAGAGTCTTAGCAAAGAGGTCACAGGGATAATCAGAGCAATTCTCAGAGACACTGAGAACAAGCTCGACAATTCCCTCCTGGCACTTTCCCTGTAGGAGATACCGCAAGACGTTTCTGTAGATTGGGCACAGCGCTCTGCAGGGTGTTAGCAGAGACTTTCCCGGGACAGTGAAACCCTATGTCAGAGACACTGAGAAGAAGCCCCAATGTTCCTTCCAGGCACTTTCAGTGTGGGTGCCTTCTCCACGTGGTTCCTGGTTTCCCTGCAGCGCTGAAGAGAATGTTAGCAAAGAGGTAACCGGGACAGTGAAAACAGTACTCAAAGACAGGGAGAGCAAGCTCTCTCTTGGCACTTTGGATGTGGGACATACAGCGAGATGTTTGCTGCTTTTGCGTTTGGCTGTTGGGAGATTTACAGCACAAAGATATCTAGTTGATTTGAAGCAGTTCCGAGAACGTCTAAACATAATCGCCACTTCTCCCTCCTGGCACTTTCCATGTGGGAGATATAGCAGGATGTATATTGGTTTTGAGGACAACTCAATGGACAGTGTAGGGAGAAAAGTTCCTGGGTCCTTGAATGCCGTTCCTGGAGACACTGCGATCAATGTGGGAGATATGTCAAGATGTGTGTTGGTTTTGAGGACGGCTCTCTGGAGAGCCTTAGCAAAGAGGTCACAGGGATAATCAGAGCAATTCTCAGAGACACTGAGAACAAGCTCGACAATTCCCTCCTGGCACTTTCCCTGTAGGAGATACCGCAAGACGTTTCTGTAGATTGGGCACAGCGCTCTGCAGGGTGTTAGCAGAGACTTTCCCGGGACAGTGAAACCCTATGTCAGAGACACTGAGAAGAAGCCCCAATGTTCCTTCCAGGCACTTTCAGTGTGGGTGCCTTCTCCACGTGGTTCCTGGTTTCCCTGCAGCGCTGAAGAGAATGTTAGCAAAGAGGTAACCGGGACAGGAAAACAGTACTCAAAGACAGGGAGAGCAAGCTCTCTCTTGGCACTTTGGATGTGGGACATACAGCGAGATGTTTGCTGCTTTTGCGTTTGGCTGTTGGGAGATTTACAGCACAAAGATATCTAGTTGATTTGAAGCAGTTCCGAGAAAGTCTAAACATAATCGCCACTTCTCCCTCCTGGCACTTTCCATGTGGGAGATATAGCAGGATGTATATTGGTTTTGAGGACAACTCAATGGACAGTGTAGGGAGAAAAGTTCCTGGCTCCTTGAATGCCGTTCCTGGAGACACTGCGATCAATGAGAGAGATATGTCAAGATGTGTGTTGGTTTTGAGGACGGCTCTCTGGAGAGTCTTAGCAAAGGGGTCACAGGGATAATCAGAGCAATTCTCAGAGACACTGAGAACAAGCTCGACAATTCCCTCCTGGCACTTTCCCTGTAGGAGATACCGCAAGACGTTTCTGTATATTGGGCACAGCGCTCTGCAGGGTGTTAGCAGAGACTTTCCCGGGACAGTGAAACCCTATGTCAGAGACACTGAGAAGAAGCCCCAATGTTCCCTCCAGGCACATTCAGTGTGGGTGCCTTCTCCACGTGGTTCCTGGTTTCCCTGCAGCGCTGGAGAGAATGTTAGCAGAGGTAACTGGGACAGTGAAAACAGTACTCAAAGACAGGGAGAGCAAGCTCTCTCTTGGCACTTTGGATGTGGGACATACAGCGAGATGTTTGCTGCTTTTGCGTTTGGCTGTTGGGAGATTTACAGCACAAAGATATCTAGTTGATTTGAAGCAGTTCCGAGAAAGTCTAAAAATAATCCCCACTTCTCCCTCCTGGCACTTTCCATGTGGGAGATATAGCAGGATGTATATTGGTTTTGAGGACAACTCAATGGACAGTGTAGGGAGAAAAGTTCCTGGCTCCTTGAAGGCCTTCCTGGAGACACTGCGATCAATGTGGGAGATATGTCAAGATGTGTGTTTGTTTTGAGGACGGCTCTCTGGAGAGTCTTAGCAAAGAGGTCACAGGGATAATCAGAGCAATTCTCAGAGACACTGAGAACAAGCTCGACAATTCCCTCCTGGCACTTTCCCTGTAGGAGGTACCGCAAGACGTTTCTGTAGATTGGGCACAGCGCTCTGCAGGGTGTTAGCAGAGACTTTCCCGGGACAGTGAAACCCTATGTCAGAGACACTGAGAAGAAGCCCCAATGTTCCCTCCAGGCACTTTCAGTGTGGGTGCCTTCTCCACGTGGTTCCTGGTTTCCCTGCAGCGCTGAAGAGAATGTTAGCAAAGAGGTAACCGGGACAGTGAAAACAGTACTCAAAGACAGGGAGAGCAAGCTCTCTCTTGGCACTTTGGATGTGGGACATACAGCGAGATGTTTGCTGCTTTTGCGTTTGGCTGTTGGGAGATTTACAGCACAAAGATATCTAGTTGATTTGAAGCAGTTCCGAGAAAGTCTGAACATAATCGCCACTTCTCTCTCTTGGCACTTTCCATGTGGGAGATATAGCAGGATGTATATTGGTTTTGAGGACAACTCAATGGACAGTGTAGGGAGAAAAGTTCCTGGCTCCTTGAATGCCGTTCCTGGAGACACTGCGATCAATGTGGGAGATATGTCAAGATGTGTGTTGGTTTTGAGGACGGCTCTCTGGAGAGTCTTAGCAAAGAGGTCACAGGGATAATCAGAGCAATTCTCAGAGACACTGAGAACAAGCTCGACAATTCCCTCCTGGCACTTTCCCTGTAGGAGGTACCGCAAGACGTTTCTGTAGATTGGGCAGAGCGCTCTGCAGGGTGTTAGCAGAGACTTTCCCGGGACAGTGAAACCCTATGTCAGAGACACTGAGAAGAAGCCCCAATGTTCCCTCCAGGCACTTTCAGTGTGGGTGCCTTCTCCACGTGGTTCCTGGTTTCCCTGCAGCGCTGAAGAGAATGTTAGCAAAGAGGTAACCGGGACAGTGAAAACAGTACTCAAAGACAGGGAGAGCAAGCTCTCTCTTGGCACTTTGGATGTGGGACATACAGCGAGATGTTTGCTGCTTTTGCGTTTGGCTGTTGGGAGATTTACAGCACAAAGATATCTAGTTGATTTGAAGCAGTTCCGAGAAAGTCTAAACATAATCGCCACTTCTCCCTCCTGGCACTTTCCATGTGGGAGATATAGCAGGATGTATATTGGTTTTGAGGACAACTCAATGGACAGTGTAGGGAGAAAAGTTCCTGGCTCCTTGAATGCCGTTCCTGGAGACACTGCGATCAATGTGGGAGATATGTCAAGATGTGTGTTTGTTTTGAGGACGGCTCTCTGGAGAGTCTTAGCAAAGAGGTCACAGGGATAATCAGAGCAATTCTCAGAGACACTGAGAACAAGCTCGACAATTCCCTCCTGGCACTTTCCCTGTAGGAGATACCGCAAGACGTTTCTGTAGATTGGGCAGAGCGCTCTGCAGGGTGTTAGCAGAGACTTTCCCGGGACAGTGAAACCCTATGTCAGAGACACTGAGAAGAAGCCCCAATGTTCCCTCCAGGCACTTTCAGTGTGGGTGCCTTCTCCACGTGGTTCCTGGTTTCCCTGCAGCGCTGAAGAGAATGTTAGCAAAGAGGTAACCGGGACAGTGAAAACAGTACTCAAAGACAGGGAGAGCAAGCTCTCTCTTGGCACTTTGGATGTGGGACATACAGCGAGATGTTTGCTGCTTTTGCGTTTGGCTGTTGGGAGATTTACAGCACAAAGATATCTAGTTGATTTGAAGCAGTTCCGAGAAAGTCTGAACATAATCCCCACTTCTCCCTCCTGGCACTTTCCATGTGGGAGATATAGCAGGATGTATATTGGTTTTGAGGACAACTCAATGGACAGTGTAGGGAGAAAAGTTCCTGGCTCCTTGAATGCCGTTCCTGGAGACACTGCGATCAATGTGGGAGATATGTCAAGATGTGTGTTGGTTTTGAGGACGGCTCTCTGGAGAGTCTTAGCAAAGAGGTCACAGGGATAATCAGAGCAATTCTCAGAGACACTGAGAACAAGCTCGACAATTCCCTCCTGGCACTTTCCCTGTAGGAGGTACCGCAAGACGTTTCTGTAGATTGGGCACAGCGCTCTGCAGGGTGTTAGCAGAGACTTTCCCGGGACAGTGAAACCCTATGTCAGAGACACTGAGAAGAAGCCCCAATGTTCCCTCCAGGCACTTTCAGTGTGGGTGCCTTCTCCACGTGGTTCCTGGTTTCCCTGCAGCGCTGAAGAGAATGTTAGCAAAGAGGTAACCGGGACAGTGAAAACAGTACTCAAAGACAGGGAGAGCAAGCTCTCTCTTGGCACTTTGGATGTGGGACATACAGCGAGATGTTTGCTGCTTTTGCGTTTGGCTGTTGGGAGATTTACAGCACAAAGATATCTAGTTGATTTGAAGCAGTTCCGAGAAAGTCTAAAAATAATCCCCACTTCTCCCTCCTGGCACTTTCCATGTGGGAGATATAGCAGGATGTATATTGGTTTTGAGGACAACTCAATGGACAGTGTAGGGAGAAAAGTTCCTGGCTCCTTGAAGGCCTTCCTGGAGACACTGCGATCAATGTGGGAGATATGTCAAGACGTGTGTTTGTTTTGAGGACGGCTCTCTGGAGAGTCTTAGCAAAGAGGTCACAGGGATAATCAGAGCAATTCTCAGAGACACTGAGAACAAGCTCGACAATTCCCTCCTGGCACTTTCCCTGTAGGAGGTACCGCAAGACGTTTCTGTAGATTGGGCACAGCGCTCTGCAGGGTGTTAGCAGAGACTTTCCCGGGACAGTGAAACCCTATGTCAGAGACACTGAGAAGAAGCCCCAATGTTCCCTCCAGGCACTTTCAGTGTGGGTGCCTTCTCCACGTGGTTCCTGGTTTCCCTGCAGCGCTGAAGAGAATGTTAGCAAAGAGGTAACCGGGACAGTGAAAACAGTACTCAAAGACAGGGAGAGCAAGCTCTCTCTTGGCACTTTGGATGTGGGACATACAGCGAGATGTTTGCTGCTTTTGCGTTTGGCTGTTGGGAGATTTACAGCACAAAGATATCTAGTTGATTTGAAGCAGTTCCGAGAAAGTCTGAACATAATCGCCACTTCTCCCTCCTGGCACTTTCCATGTGGGAGATATAGCAGGATGTATATTGGTTTTGAGGACAACTCAATGGACAGTGTAGGGAGAAAAGTTCCTGGCTCCTTGAATGCCGTTCCTGGAGACACTGCGATCAATGTGGGAGATATGTCAAGATGTGTGTTTGTTTTGAGGACGGCTCTCTGGAGAGTCTTAGCAAAGAGGTCACAGGGATAATCAGAGCAATTCTCAGAGACACTGAGAACAAGCTCGACAATTCCCTCCTGGCACTTTCCCTGTAGGAGGTACCGCAAGACGTTTCTGTAGATTGGGCACAGCGCTCTGCAGGGTGTTAGCAGAGACTTTCCCGGGACAGTGAAACCCTATGTCAGAGACACTGAGAAGAAGCCCCAATGTTCCCTCCAGGCACTTTCAGTGTGGGTGCCTTCTCCACGTGGTTCCTGGTTTCCCTGCAGCGCTGAAGAGAATGTTAGCAAAGAGGTAACCGGCACAGTGAAAACAGTACTCAAAGACAGGGAGAGCAAGCTCTCTCTTGGCACTTTGGATGTGGGACATACAGCGAGATGTTTGCTGCTTTTGCGTTTGGCTGTTGGGAGATTTACAGCACAAAGATATCTAGTTGATTTGAAGCAGTTCCGAGAAAGTCTGAACATAATCGCCACTTCTCCCTCCTGGCACTTTCCATGTGGGAGATATAGCAGGATGTATATTGGTTTTGAGGACAACTCAATGGACAGTGTAGGGAGAAAAGTTCCTGGCTCCTTGAATGCCGTTCCTGGAGACACTGCGATCAATGTGGGAGATATGTCAAGATGTGTGTTGGTTTTGAGGACGGCTCTCTGGAGAGTCTTAGCAAAGAGGTCACAGGGATAATCAGAGCAATTCTCAGAGACACTGAGAACAAGCTCGACAATTCCCTCCTGGCACTTTCCCTGTAGGAGGTACCGCAAGACGTTTCTGTAGATTGGGTAGAGCGCTCTGCAGGGTGTTAGCAGAGACTTTCCCGGGACAGTGAAACCCTATGTCAGAGACACTGAGAAGAAGCCCCAATGTTCCCTCCAGGCACTTTCAGTGTGGGTGCCTTCTCCACGTGGTTCCTGGTTTCCCTGCAGCGCTGAAGAGAATGTTAGCAAAGAGGTAACCGGGACAGTGAAAACAGTACTCAAAGACAGGGAGAGCAAGCTCTCTCTTGGCACTTTGGATGTGGGACATACAGCGAGATGTTTGCTGCTTTTGCGTTTGGCTGTTGGGAGATTTACAGCACAAAGATATCTAGTTGATTTGAAGCAGTTCCGAGAACGTCTAAACATAATCGCCACTTCTCCCTCCTGGCACTTTCCATGTGGGAGATATAGCAGGATGTATATTGGTTTTGAGGACAACTCAATGGACAGTGTAGGGAGAAAAGTTCCTGGCTCCTTGAATGCCGTTCCTGGAGACACTGCGATCAATGTGGGAGATATGTCAAGATGTGTGTTGGTTTTGAGGACGGCTCTCTGGAGAGTCTTAGCAAAGAGGTCACAGGGATAATCAGAGCAATTCTCAGAGACACTGAGAACAAGCTCGACAATTCCCTCCTGGCACTTTCCCTGTAGGAGGTACCGCAAGACGTTTCTGTAGATTGGGCACAGCGCTCTGCAGGGTGTTAGCAGAGACTTTCCCGGGACAGTGAAACCCTATGTCAGAGACACTGAGAAGAAGCCCCAATGTTCCTTCCAGGCACTTTCAGTGTGGGTGCCTTCTCCACGTGGTTCCTGGTTTCCCTGCAGCGCTGAAGAGAATGTTAGCAGAGGTAACCGGGACAGTGAAAACAGTACTCAAAGACAGGGAGATCAAGCTCTCTCTTGGCACTTTGGATGTGGGACATGCAGCGAGATGTTTGCTGCTTTTGCGTTTGGCTGTTGGGAGATTTACAGCACAAAGATATCTAGTTGATTTGAAGCAGTTCCGAGAAAGTCTAAACATAATCGCCACTTCTCCCTCCTGGCACTTTCCATGTGGGAGATATAGCAGGATGTATATTGGTTTTGAGGACAACTCAATGGACAGTGTAGGGAGAAAAGTTCCTGGCTCCTTGAATGCCGTTCCTGGAGACACTGCGATCAATGTGGGAGATATGTCAAGATGTGTGTTTGTTTTGAGGACGGCTCTCTGGAGAGTCTTAGCAAAGAGGTCACAGGGATAATCAGAGCAATTCTCAGAGACACTGAGAACAAGCTCGACAATTCCCTCCTGGCACTTTCCCTGTAGGAGATACCGCAAGACGTTTCTGTAGATTGGGCACAGCGCTCTGCAGGGTGTTAGCAGAGACTTTCCCGGGACAGTGAAACCCTATGTCAGAGACACTGAGAAGAAGCCCCAATGTTCCTTCCAGGCACTTTCAGTGTGGGTGCCTTCTCCACGTGGTTCCTGGTTTCCCTGCAGCGCTGAAGAGAATGTTAGCAAAGAGGTAACCGGGACAGTGAAAACAGTACTCAAAGACAGGGAGAGCAAGCTCTCTCTTGGCACTTTGGATGTGGGACATACAGCGAGATGTTTGCTGCTTTTGCGTTTGGCTGTTGGGAGATTTACAGCACAAAGATATCTAGTTGATTTGAAGCAGTTCCGAGAACGTCTAAACATAATCGCCACTTCTCCCTCCTGGCACTTTCCATGTGGGAGATATAGCAGGATGTATATTGGTTTTGAGGACAACTCAATGGACAGTGTAGGGAGAAAAGTTCCTGGGTCCTTGAATGCCGTTCCTGGAGACACTG